>NC_081414.1:686471479-686486479 GCF_030272615.1 Cryptomeria japonica
TGGAAGATCGGTATGAGAAAAGCTAGCTGGCAAATTTTTTTTTATCAATCTCATCAGTAAGTTGACCAATTAGATGGTTGTTTTCTCCGGTAACTTGTGGCTTCTCCCTAAACTACCGATGAATCAAGTGATTCAGCTAATGTGTAACTCTAAGTTCTAATCAACTCACAAAGAATAATAGCAAAATTATCAAGTCATCGGCCAGTTGGCCAAATTAATAAAGTGACCATAACACTTGGAGTTCTATCTTTAGCGACAACTTGGGAGATTTTTGAAAGATGACATCTCTTCTATGGTTTCATTTTAACCTCCATCTAGCATCATGAATGCACCACGTGGTCCATGAATAAAGGATAATGAATGCATGGTTACTTATATAACTAACTCCTTATTTCAAAGTTTAGAAAGGTCGATAGTCTTGTAATTGCAGATGTATTACGCAACATAGATGTGCCAGATCTTCATGCAACCGTTTCGAAGCTTTCACCAATGCATGCATGCAAGGAAGATAATGATAACTCAATGATGAATAGATAGTACCAAACGAGTACTGAGAGCGGGGGGGTGAATCAGTACAGGCAAAAACACAATCTTAAACCGGTTTGTCAGCAGACACTGTGCATTGACAGACAAATAGTAACACCAGTCTTTAAATAGAGTACAACCGGAAAAACCTAGAATAACTGAGACAAGCATAAACCGGTTGACACTTATCTCCTCATACAATATAACACTTCATTTCCATTTCTCCCTAGTGCATGGACAGGTAATCTACCATCAAAGATATACATATAACAACTAGATCAACATGATTCACCACTTGACAGAAAAGAACATAGCATCACATGAAGAAGACATCACATATGACACACATATTTTTTCACGTGGAAACCTAACTAGGAAAAACCATGGTGGGGATGAATACCCACAAGCTTGTTTTTGAACTCTTTAGAAGTCCGCTCTGTAAGGAGCCTTGTCCGGTTAAAGACTTAGCTATTTATCAACTAGAGAAGTAACAAGCAATCTCTCAACTATTCGGAGTACTTAGGTTGTTAGGAAATGATCCTGTTAGGGATCACCTGGTTAAGGGATGGCTAGAATACTCGGTTAAGGGTTAAACCCTGTTAAAGGTTACCTTGTTAGAGGATTTCAAGAACTCAATGATTTTGAGTCACCCTGTTAAAGGATTTACAGCAAGCCAGTTAAAGCTACCCTGTTAAGGGATTTTCCAACTGTTGAGGTGGTTAGAGATCAACAGGTATTAAAATGATCTAGTAACAACACTCAATGCCAATGCAGATCCGCTTTAGCTCCTCTTCACCTTCTGCACTTACACTCTGCAGGTATCACTTCTGTCCTCTGCTCTGGCAAGAATCACGTATCTCTTCTCTTGGATACACACACACAACTTTTTGCCAACAACCTCAGAAAGAAACACAACATCGACCTTATAGGAAACAGATAGGTCAGTAGCATAAACCCTAAACCCTAAACCTGTTAGGTTAAGGAATTCAAACGGTTCAATCCTGACCGTTGAGCATACTGCACTAAATGCAATAGTCTTGATCCAATCTCAAGACATTCTCCATCGTTTGTTTTCCACCAATTTTATGGCAGCTGATAACCCATCACGTGTTATCACCGTTTACAGACTTTGCACATTCCTGAGGTAGATGGGAGCAATCTCCTTCATGCACACAAGGATGACGTGGCACCACGATATGTTCTTCATTACAATGCTAACTCATCACACAAAGTCACCGGTTGAGCCACATAGGCTTGAAGCACTTCAACCAGAAACACTGAAGTTGAGACTACCAACCGGTAGTCATACAACGCTTCCATGTGCCGATTCCCATAACCATATGCCGGTTCACCTTAAGCAAACACACTGCTTCACTTTGGCACATATACTGGTTCACAGTGTTATACTGGTTCTTGGTAACATACCGGTTCACTCCTCTTCAACATATTGATATCAATGACAACATACAATGTCATCATGTCCACATGCTGGTTCACATAATGCCAACAATCTCCCCCTTTGGCATTGATGGCAATATACAAAGATATCTCTTCGCTTCACATCTTCTCCCCCAATTTCTGCAGATATCTTTTCCGCTTCTCTTCTTCTCCCCCTTTGACAACAATGCCAAAGTGGAGGCACAAGCTTCCCTGTTCCATTATGCTGCTCCCCCTGAGGAGTAGCATCCTTCAACACATCAATCCTGAAGAAAAAATTGACTATGCAATACCTGACTGATGTGGAGCATATACCTTTAGTTTACTTCCTGAAGGGGCAACACCCCTAATTCACCTCTTAAGTACATAAATGTAGCCTTTGGGAGAGGCTTGGTGAATATGTCTGCTAACTGCTCCTTACTGGAAACATGTTCCAGTGTAATCTCTTTGTTCTGAACCTTTTCCCTCAAGAAATGATACTTACGCTCAAAGTGCTTGGTTCTAGAATGCAAAACCGGATTCTTGGAGATGTTAATTGCACTAGTATTGTCACAAAATATACTTACCAGTTCAGATACAGTAACTTTGAAGCCATTTAATTCCCTGCTTCATCCAAATTGTTTGAGTGTAGTTCATGAAAGCTGCAACATACTCTACTTCCGCTATAGACTGAGAGATACAACTCTGCTTTTTACTCATCCATGAGACCAGCCTACCATCGAGAAAGAATGCACCACCGGTTGTGCTCTTCCGGTCATCTACATTACCAACCCAATCAGCATCTGTGAACACTTTCAGGTTAAAATCATTATTGTATGGATACCATAACCCATAGTCAATAGTTCCTTTCAGATACCTAAGAATCTGCTTGACTGCAACCAAGTGGGATTCTCTAGGACTTTTCTGGAACATTGCAGTAATGCCAACTGCACGTGCAATATCCGGTCTGCTATGCACTACATAATGCAACTTACCAATCATTGATCGGTATTCCTTCTCATCAACCAATGCTGAGTCATCCTCTTTGGATAATTTACAACCGGTTACCACCGGTGTACCAACCGGTTTGCTATCTTCCATGCCAAAGGTCTTCAACACCTCTTTGACATACTTGGACTGAGTGATAAAGATTCCATCTTTCATCTGCTAGATCTGCAGTCCAATGAAGAACTTAATCTCCCCTATGAGTGACATCTCAAACTCTTTCTTCATCTCATCTGCAAACTCATGACTCATCTTGTCATCTCCACCAAAGATAATGTCATCAACAAATACCTCATAGATCAAGATCTGATCTCCTTGAGACTTCAAGTAGATATTGCTATCTTCGCTTGTTCTTTCAAATCCAATCTTTACAAGATGGGAACGCAGGCGTTCATACCATGCTCTAGGTGCCTGCTTTAGACCATATAAGGCTTTATGTAGCCTACACACCATGTCACTGTCTTCAGATAGGGAAAATCTATTTGGTTGCTCTATGTACACTTCCTCTTCAAGTACACTATTTAGGAATGCAGATTTTAAATCCATTTGATATACTTTGAATCCTTTAAAATCTGCATATGCAAGAAGCATACAAACTCCTTCCAATCTGGCTATAGGTGCAAAGGTTTCTCCATAGTCTTCTCCTTCTTCTTGGGCATATCTCTTACACACCAGTCTGGCTTTGTTTCTAATCACTGTGCCATCCTCATTCAGCTTATTTCTGAAAACCCATTTGGTGCCAATGACATTTTTATGCTCTGGTCTGGGTACCAAGGACCATGTACCATTTTTCTCTATCTGGTCAAGTTCCTCTTCCATTGCCTTGATCCCATCACGCATTATCATCATTTATAGACTTCGCACATTCCCGAGGTAGATGGGAGCAATCTCCTTCATGCAAGATCCTTCATGCGCACAAGGCTGATGTGGCACCACGATCTGTTCTTCATTACAATGCTAACTCATCACACAAAGTCACCGATTGAGCCACACAGGCCTGAAGCACTTCAACCAGAAACCCTGAAGTTGAGACTACCAACCAGTAGTCATACAACGCTTCCATGTGCCGATTCCCATAACCATATGCCGGTTCACCTTAAGCAAACACACCGCTTCACTTTGGCACGTATACCAGTTCACAGTGTTATATCAGTTCTTGGTAACATACCGGTTCTCTCCTCTTCAACATATTGACATCAATGACAACATACAATGTCATCATGTCCACATGTCGGTTCACATAATGCCAACAGATAACCAGTTTTGATACCGAATCTGCATGTTGCTTATAGATGAAGTCACAATATTTTGAATGAGATTAGTTTCTTGGATCGTTAATATACATGCGAGAGAGCTGAAGATCCGTGTCCATCTTCTCCACCATAGACATGCACCTCAACGTACGTGAAAGATCAACAGGATCCTCAAGCAAATGATATCATGTGCAGATAATATCACCAATCACGATTTCTTGGATCATTGTTGTGCATGCAAAAGGAGCTGAAGTCCCTTGTCAACCCTTTCCTCCATGAACATGCAGAAAGTATAATCATCTAAAAACACAAGTGAAGGATTTGACAGATTTCACAAGCAAATGAGATCCTTGCAGTTTTGAAGTTGCAGTGAATGCATTTACGTCTTCTCTCGATGCCTCGGGGTTTATATGATGCAAGAATTGGTTAAATGTAATCAACGAGGTATTTGAAGACTTCTCCATTTTCCTCAGAGCTCCTCGTGCCAGTTGGTGGGCTGGGAATCTATCAACCAAGACCTCGTGCTACCATTGCAACCGTGACTCTTGCAAAGTCGCTAGATGAACTCTCCTATCGACCTCCATAATTGTTCAAAAATATCAACCTGTTGTGACAGATAAGACATCTGATGAGATTTAGACCTTGGTCCACCCTACAATGGAGAATGGTTTTTCTGCATGCAGATTTCAAGTTACCCGTAGTATATATTCAGCATGTTGATTCACATCAGAACATGATGAAGAAGGAATTTTGTTAGTCTCTAGTTATAAATGCTCTATAGATTTTTATGCCGAATATAGAAGCATAGAGATGCCTTGTGAAGTTTTCTAAATTCCGCTCTAAAGAAACACAAAGTCTCATCTCAGATATTCATGTTAGCTTCTCGTGATCATGCTGATGCACTGAGATATGAATGTTAAATAATGTAATATACATACATTGAAGTATAAAAGCTGAAGGTTATATAAATTGTGGCGGGGCTTTAGAAATTTTCTCATAAGCACATCCGGCTGGAGTAAAGGAGATTTCAAAGTTCGAGTTCCTTTCATCATGAAGTATAAAGCTTAGAATTATGATTATGCTCCTATGATTGACACTATGCTTCCAGAAGTTCTTGACACCAAAATAGGGCATATCAACCTACAGGGCATCCGCAAATCACTAACAGAAGGAGACAAATCAAAATTGTCCCATAGGATAGCTGATAGTGGGTTGGTGGATGCAGCTTGTTTTCCCATAGCAGTGCAATGTTCACAATTGGTGGTCAAATGTGCAAGAGGTTATAACCTTGACGCCAAAGAAATAATGACTGCTGATGGACATTTGATGGCTAAGCTAGATGGAATCTCTATTGCCATTGTTCTTCGATTGCCATACAAGGAAAAGTTCACTTGCATCGATAAGAAGAAGGCTTACAAATATTTCAATGACAACAGAAGCAAATGTTTGAATAACTTAGCCAAAGAATGGATGGTGACATTACGAGGAGGACATTCTCAGCTTCCTCAGACACTTCACCGCTCTCTTTTTATTAAAGAGATCTTTCATCTGATAGCCTTACTTCACAAAGTAACAAGCAGCCCTGATTCTACTGAATTTGAAATGTGGATGTACCTTTTCATCACAGTCATATTTGCAGGAAAACAATTAATTGATTGGGGTCGTCTTATTAGTGATTGCATACATAATCAGTTGATCCATTTTAAGACAAGTACACACTTCCACATGTCTTCTTATTTGATATATGCAATTGCTAATTTAAGATCATGGCCAGGTTTGAGTACCACTGGTATTCTGACTATAGAAACACAAATTTACTACTACAAGCAACTGCTGTTGGAGGAGAGCCTCGTGCATTTTAGATAAGTAAATGATGCCTTTACAATGCTATCAGTGAGGCTACTTCAAGAAAATACAACTATGAGGATATCAAAAGAAGCAATAACATTGATAAAGGAGTATGGGAGTTTCTTCATTCAATTTCCAAAATTCACCTATCTTCGAGTAGGGGGATTCGATGGCTATCCTTATAGGTTACCAAGGTATGTGGATGATAAGCTCTTCTTGATTGAGCTTTGTAGACAACTGATGTCGGTCTAGAAGAAATGCAGAAGTAGGAAGAACAAAGGAGTTACATTCCAATTTGCCTTGGTCATTATAAATGCGAGTCAAGCTCAAAAGTAGAAGATGCAGAAAGGGCTTTGGCCAAAATCAATTTGTACACCTGTCAAATGAGATTTCCCTTTGATAGCAAAGGATATATCAAGAATAATTTAAGACTTGGTCCTGGATACCTCCATTTCCCAAATATTGAAGATTTTTGGGAAGATTGCAAATTAGAAAAAGAGATTGGACAAGATTCACCTTGAAACAAATTTGTGATTTCAAGATGGAATGGATTATTGAAGGCATTGAAGATGATGAATCAGATCTAATCGATCCCTTTAATTTTGAGAAGATCCAGGCTCAAACTCTACCAACTATTAATTGGGTAGATCCATAAGTTAGAGACATCAGAGAAAGAACTAGCTTTGTGATAAAAAAGTTAGAAGCTTGGGTCAGAATGAAGATAACAAAAATAACTGCTACAAAGCCAACAAGTCGGAAGGAAACACCAAGGAGAAGTGGCCATCAAGATAGTTCTACTTCATGAGTTCCTTCTCATACACCAGTTGCGGGTATTATTTCTCACCAGAAAACTCAAGAAAGCGGTGGAGATGAAGATCCTCCAAGAAGAAATAATCTCCAAAATACATGCGAAGATGAGCCCAAACAAAGGAAGAAGAAATCAAGGTCAAAGGACAAAGAAGAAGAATCTACTTCTAGAGAAGAGAAAGATCAAGACCCAGTAGAGGTCTGGGATGATCCAAGGCTTGATGAAGATATACAAACTATGTTGCCTTCAATCCTCATTGAATCCCCTCATCACGAAGTACAAGACCCTACTTCAGCTATGGAGCCCTTTTTCCTAAGGAATCCAGTTGATCAAATCGAGGAGGTTAGAGAGGAAGAAACCTCTCCAGTGCCTGAACAAAAAAATCTTCAACAAAGTAATATGAAAGAGACCTCAAAAAATATTTCACTCCCATGGCTAGAACAAAGCCTATTGAAAAAGAGAAGTCTGGAGTAGCTAGTGATTCCTGAATTCAACACAATATCTGTTCTTTTCAGGAGACCTGAGAAGCCAAAGAAAATCAAAGTGTTTTCAAGAATAAAGAATGATTTGAATTAAGGGAATATGTGCCTAGAGATAGCTCAACCCATCGCTGAAAAAGATGTGAATGAAGCCACTCCTGCAGATTTTGTTATGACCAAAATTGATATGGGTCCATCTACTCATGAAGCTGACATAGAAAATTTCAATGTGGTAGCTGCAAAGTTAGTGGAAAGAACAGAAAAAGAAAAGCAATCAAAGGATCAACTCAAGCAACAAGTGCAAACTTTGTCCTCTTACTTGAAGTCCATAGTTGACACTTCCACCATGCCACTGAATGTGGCTCACCAAACAATTATTTTAAGTCTAGAAGGAGAGGTTGAAAGAGATGTTATTGAAGGTCTTCAAAAGTATCAAGTTTACGGGAAGGTGACCGAAAACTGGGTGGCGAAAGTCAAATCTCTTGCATTTGATTTCATTGTTAAGGCCAAAGCTGTTCATGATGAAGCCTTAATCAAGAAAGAAACCATTGAAAAGGATCTGAAGAATTTTAAGAAAGAAGAAGTAGCTTGGAAGGAAATCATGAATGATTTCAGACAAATGATGGAGAACAGAATGGACATCCTTGTAGCTGAGAATATTTTACCTAACACTGAAGAGAACTACTTGGAGATATGGACATAAAGTATAAGCTGGAAATTAGTGATCATTGATCAAGTTTCATCCGAGCAAGAAAAGCTTATGCTTTCTTGTGATCAAGTGTGTGCAGAACTTCAAAGTCAGCTCACTGTCATTCTTCCAAGTGCATCATTGATGAAAGGTTCACAAATGTTACAAAATGGTTTCTAGAGCATGGTTGACCAACAATTTTTCAACAAAGAAGTCTTCAATGAAAACACAATGGATAAGTTGTTTGATATCTGCATGTCCTCGAAGGCCTATATTTATGAAATACCTAATATGGTGGCAGAGCTAAGCGACATCTACAAAAACTTGAAGACTTGGAAGATGAGGATAGCCGACATCCTTATTCCTAAAGGAAAGTCTATTACTCCAGTCATCAAACTTTTCAGAATGTTCAAGGATAAAGAATCCGATCAGCAAAACCTTCTTTCAGAATCAACAACTTCATTAGCGACGCCCTTAGCTAGTGTAGAATAAATGCAGTGATGCATATTGTATAGTTTTCATTTTTGTCATGTTTGTGTTGCTCGAATCATGTTTTTGGATTTCCTTTGTAAATAAGTTTCATGGTCAAGTCTTCTCATTCGAGTCTTATCTTCATCTCTTTTTGTAAAGTTAGGTTTATCCTAACTCTTTCTTTTGAGGTAGATATTTTAAGTGCTCAACTCAGGTAGTTACTGTAAGTAACTAATATTGCAAATGAGTTAGTTATTTCAAGTGGTTGCACTTAAAATGAGTTGGTTATTTTAAGTAGTTATAAAGGTGGTTAAGGTAGTTACCCTAAGTGGTTGCTAACATCACCTATATATACCTCATTGTAATTCAATCAAACAGGTTCCACTTTTTCACAAAGCATTGTATGAAGGACTTGAATATTACTATTCAAGCAACAAAGCAATAGAGAAATGTTTTGTATGTGTGTTCAATTCATCTTGAGTGTTATTGTTAATGTTCTTATGTCCTATCAATGATAACCATTTTCTTTCCTTTAGCATTGCATGTGAGGAAGATTATCATTTCAAGTTTTGGTATCTTAACTTGAATGTGTGGAATTTAAAATTGATAAGTTTATATCTTATTTCTAGATTAGTTTTGACTAATCATATTGTTCTTTAAATTTTAGAAAATCTATATACCGCCATCATACGAGGGAGTTGCCCCTCTCAAACACAGAGAGGAATTGTTATTGTTTTGTAATTCTTCAACTGTTGTGAACACTTTGTTGCTGATTAAAGGGCGAAACATGGATCTTCAAGAAGAATACTTAAAGCAACAAATCTGTTTACCAACAGGACTATGGTGTTGTAATTAAACAATGTGTGGTGTCACTTCAATACCAATAAATCAGTCCACCACTATGAGAGATTGGCTCAAAAATAGGAATTAATATAGATTTGATCACTATATATATAGACTATTGGTTTTAGAGGAAAGACACGAGGGGAGAAATATGTAGACAATATAGATGAAAGAATAGAGAATCGAGATGATAGAATAAAGAATAGAGATGATAGAACAAAGAATGGAGATGAAAAGAACACAACAAAAAGAATTGTAAAATATAGAGAAAGAAAAGCATTGGAAATCTAGAAGTGTTGCGGTCAGATTGTGAAGAAGAATTAGTGTTGAACATCACAGTTTTGGCGTCGAATTTCACAGGTAGGATCTTAATCGAGCAATATTTTCTTAAATATTTATAGAATAAGAATAGAATCATCTTGAGAATTGTTTATTTTAGATCACTAATGAAGAAAGAGTTAAACTTTGAATTAGTTTATGCATTAGAAGACATGATGATTTATTCTAAAATTTCGTTTGAAGAAGCCATATAGGTATGTACATTATGAAATATCATCTTACTTAATACTCGTTGTAGAAAAATTACGGAATTTAGATAGTTGAATTTGTAAATCATAGAAAACACATGTTAGTGTCAAATTTAATATGTTATTTGATGAAAGAATGTGTACTCATATTCTATTCATTTATATGTAAATATACATACATACATGTGTTACCCCTTCTTATTTTAATTCTTGTCTTTGATTTACTTGAAAAGATAGAAGTGGAAGATTGTTCTCTTTCAAATATATATTTGTTTGTCCATGAAAGATTGTTTTCTTGTATATCTACTTAACGAAAGATTGTCTTCTTTAACATTGTATTTTTATCATGCGAAAAATAGGAAGCTAGAATTGAAAAAATGAAAGATTATCTTCTATATATTTATTCTAAGTTTCATATGAACGTAGAAAAAGATAGATATGTTTGTGTTTGTGGGAAAGTTACCTTCTAGGATGGGTACCGAGTGTGGAATCATAGAGAGAATAGTTTGCTTTTCCAAACTATATTTTATTGCTATGCATGACATTATACTCGGCCGAGTAACTAATCGACCATTGAAATAGATGGATTTATTTATGCTCTTTACCATATCCTTGATTGATCTGGCTTGTTACTTAATGAAATTATAAAATAGAAAATGCATGTATTATTCCAGGCACGCACCAGATTCCATCTTGTCTATTGAATTCTTTTTGCTAAGCAAGTCATGCAGGGTAGAGTATTCTTGATTGACCAAGAATTCTGGGGAAGTGTAAGCTTCAAGGTTGGATGGAAAAAGAACCTGAAGCTTGTCCTCGTCTTCATTCTAAAGATTGTATTGAAGATAGCTTGGATTGTATATCAAAGGATGCATCTCATCCTTTAATTTATATTCTTCTTGTTATTCGAACTTAAGGCATTAGAAAGGCCTAAGTATTATATGTAGATATGATTGAGATACTACTACATTTTCTTATTGAATAAAGAATCTAGATCTCCTTATAAAAATCTCGTGTTTATAATGGTATCATTGGAAATGATCATTTAGAACTAAGGATGAAATTATAGAAATAAATAGACTTATTTAAGGAATTATGAGTTTATTTAAGAATAAAGAGTATTTCATTTTATTATTGAATTTAGAATGTTTTACGTCTTTACATTTTGGTATTAGAGCCTTAGGTTTATAACACTAGGGCCTATGACCATTACGCTAAAGAAACATTCCTTGATACATGAATTGTTGAATTGCAATGGGTTCTAGGACTACTAGAGCTGGATCAAACAACGAGAATGAAAGACTTGACCAAATTCTTGATCTTTTAAATCAATAGAATGCTAGGATGGATGGAATCGAACAAGAAGTTCGAAGGGTTGGTGAGGTTCGAAATGAACAACCTCGATAGGAGGAGCAACCTAGAAATGAAATTCCTAGAGCTGAGGAACAACCTATTTATCGAGCTAGGATTGAAGGGGAGTTAGCCAAAGATTTGAAAAGGATAGCCCCACCTAATTTCGATGGTAAGACCATTGGTGATGGTGCTGAAGCTTGGGTAATTGAGATGGAGAAGTATTTTGAACTGCGTAACATGTCCAATGAAACTAAATCACTATGGGCTGCTTATTAGCTTATTGGATAAGCTGCGACATGGTGGGAAAATGAGAAATCTGAGAAGAAGTTACAGCCTGGTGATATTACTTGGGAACTATTTCTGCAATCATTTAGGAAGAGGTGGCTTCCTCAGTTATTCTTCGACAAGAAGATGACTGAATTCCAAAATTTGACGCAAGGTGGTTTTACAGTTACTCAATACTGGGAGAAGTTCACCAATCTCTTAAAGTATGTTCCACAATACCAGATGGATGAATGATTCCGCATTCGAAAATTCATCTTGGGTTTGAGGACTCACATTGGAGAAGAAGTGGATATTCATAATCCATTGACTATGGATGAAGTTTTTGAGAAAGCAACTAAACAGGAACATAAGTTGCAACAGTTGGCAAATTTTTGAAAGAATGTGAATACCAAACCGGGTTTTGGGAATAGGAATTTTCAAAATAATGATCATCAGAAGGGCAATCGACAGATAAGGAATCTAAAAAGAGGACCTAATACTCAAGAGAAAGGAAGAGTGAACCAGGATGGAAACAAGAAAGTTAATAGTAACACCAACTTCACTAATCCCAATACTAGGCGAAAATTTGACATGAATAAATCAGGTGGACACCCAGGACCTAAAGATGGATGTTACAACTATGGGGGAAATCATTATGCTTCAAACTTTCCACAACATACCACTGCTCAAAGAGGAGGAAATCAACAAGGAGCTTCACAACATCAGATTCATGCAGCGGTTGACAACCGTCAGGTTGATTTTCAAGCTTCACCTATCCAGATGACGGGTAAGCTTTTTGGTCAATCAATTTCTATTTTGATAGATACAGGAGCTAATGAATGCTTTATTGATCCTAAAGTAGTTTCTATATTATCTATTAGACCTAGTTATATGTCAAATGCATGGATGGTTCAATATGGAAATCAAGCAGGGAAGAGGGTAGATTCATGCCTATTTTGCAGTGATTTAGAACTTCCTAGTTTCCAAACTCAGGTTAATCTATATGTGGCCCCACTAGGATCATATGATGTAATCTTAGGCATCAATTGGTTAACTGAGCACAAAGCTATAGTAAACTATGAGGATAAGGTTGTTAGCTGTATAGATGATTTTGGAAATCCAGTTGAGATTTTTGGGTCTCAAAAGCCTTTTGAATTGAGACACATCTCAACTATGCAACTCAAGAAAGCCCAAAGGAAGGGATGTTCCATCTTTACTGTCATTGTAAGTGATGTGGATAATGCCAAGAAGAGCTCTAAGGATTATCAAGTTCTTAGAGAGTTTTTGGATGTTTTTCCAGAAGACCTTACTAAGTTACCACCAAAAAGGGAATTTGATTTCTCTATAGAACTCTTACCTGGAACTAAGCCACAATCCAAGGCTCAATATAGAATGAATACCACAAAATTGTATGAGCTTAAAGCTCAATTGCAGGAGTTGCTTAGGCAAGGTTTCATAAGACCTAGTGTATCCCCGTGGGGTGCACCAGTAATCTTCGTGAAAAGAAAGATGGTACCTTGAGATTATGTATTGACTACATGATGCTAAACAAGGTAACCATTAAGAACATATAACCTTTGCCTAGATTAGATGAGTTATTTGACCAAATGAAAGGAGCTACAATATTCTCTAAGATTGATCTTTGATTAGGTTACCACCAGCTGAGGATGAAGGATGAGGATATTCCTAAGACAACATTTCAAACTCGATATGGACACTGTGAGTTCACGGTCGTACCTTTTGGTCTAAACAATGCCCCACCAACATTCATGAACCTTATGAACAACATTTTTAGAGATTATCTAGATGATTTTGTGCTTATATTAATTGATGACATATTGATTTATTCCAAAAATGAAGAGGAACACAAGAAGCACTTTAGGATAGTTTTACAATGATTAAGGGATTGAAATATTTTTGGAAAGTTTTCAAAGTGTGCTTTCTTTTAGAAAAAAAGGTGCACTACTTAATTCATGTTATATCTACTGAAGGAATCTCAGTTGATCCTACAAAGATAGAGGCAATTGTAGATTGGCCAACACCTCAGAGTGTTATAGAGGTCAGAAGTTTTATGGGTCTTGCAAGATACTAAAGGAAGTATGTGGAAGGTTTTTCTAGAATAGCAACACCTATTACTTCTCTTCAGAAGAAAGGAAATAAATTTGAATGGACTGAGAAGTGCGAAGAGGCATTTTAGCTTTTGAAGCAGAAGTTGACAACAACACCAATCTTGACTATGCCAGATCCTAATGGACACTTCATAGTGATTACAAATGCTTTAGGTGAAGGTGTAGGAGTAGTGTTAATACAGGAAGGAAAGGTGGTTGCTTTTGAGTCTAGGAAACTAAAACAATATGAATTGAACCATGCACCACATGACTTGGAGTTTTTAGCTATTTTTCATACATTACAAATGTGGAGGCATTACTTTTAGGGAAGCCATTTGAGCTAAAGATAGACCGCTTAGGACTGAAATATATCTTTACACAACCTAACCTTAATGCAAGACAAAGAAGGTGGCTTGAATTCCTAAGTGAGTATGATTTTGGTATTGAATATATCAAAGGAAGGGAAAATAGGGTAGCAAATGCTCTCAACAGAAGAAGACATCTATATGCTATTGTTACTACAAGGTCAAACTTGAATCATCAAGTGTTGCAGGATCTTTCTGAAGATGAGCATTACCTAAGGGTTGAGCAAGCCTTGGGAGTAGATCCTTCAGATCATCGATTTGATGGATATGAGTTGGAACCTGATGGTATTTTGAGATACCAAGGAATGATTTATATTCCTGAAGGTGGAGACTTAAGGAAATTAATATTGCATGAGGTGCACAATACACCTTATTCAGGACATCCTGGAGTGACAAAGATGGTAATTGAATTGAGATCTTTGTATTTTTGGCCTAAACTTAGGAAAGAGGTGATTGAGTATGTGGCACAATGTTTGGAATGCCAATGAGTGAAAGCTGAGCATGTTCATCTGGCATGAATTTTGTTTCAACATGTCATACCAGAGTATAAGTGGCAAGTAATCAATATGGATTTTATCCAAGGATTACCTATGAGAAAAAAAAACCATGATACTATCTTAGTAGTTGTGGATAAATTGACAAAAGTTGCACATTTCATACCTGAAAAATCTCAAGGATGGATCATTTATTCTTGCAAAGAAATTTGTGCAAGAAATATTCTGATTGCATGGCGTATCAGAAACCATTATTTCAGATAGGGATGCTAGGATGACATCTAGGTTTTGGACATAATTGAATGCAACTTTGGGAACCAAACTGAACTTTAGTTCAACACATCATACTTAGACTGATGGCCAAACGGAAAGGGTTAACCAGGATGTGGAGGATCTTCTTTGGATGTATTGCATGGATCATCAGTACAAGTGGGAGGAGTATTTTCCTTTGGTTGAGTTTGCATATAACAACTCTTTTCACGCATCTTTAAGGATGACACCTTTTGAGGCACTCTATGGATGAAAGTGTCGTACATGCATTAGTTGGGATAGAATG
>NC_081414.1:687091479-687246479 GCF_030272615.1 Cryptomeria japonica
TACTTTAGGATTATTTAATTTATTACATATAGGCTAAAAATATCAAACGCCCCTTCCAAATATAAGATGAAAAATATAGGAGCTAGAAAATATATCTATAAAATAAAAAAATATTACTTAATATATACACTCAACAACTAATAAAATGATAAATTGTTGAGCTTATTAATGCTTTAAATACATTTTAAATTGTTACTAAGAAAAATTTAAATAATAGAAAATAAATACAAAAAAAAATAAAAGCCACACAGTCTTTCATAATTTTTTTGATATGATGTTATAAGTCACGCCTTAGAAAAAAATATTATTTTATGATTTGAGATTAGTTAGGTTCTCACATTTAAATCGTTTGTAGTTCCATGATGCCCCTTATAACACCACAAGAGAAAGAACAAATATCTTCATCATAAGTCCTTGTAACACCTTTCCACGCTGTTGATGGTGCTTTGGTGGCTGTTGCGACAGAAGATTTGTTGGTGTGTGGGTGTAGATAGACTTGGTGTCTTTCTGCCCTTTGTTGTTTCTACGTTGTTTGGGGTGTCTCTGGACTTCCCTCCCCTGGTCTGTGTGCGATGGTCACGTCCCCTACAACTAGCTTTCGTGATGCTTGGTCGATGCTGGGTAGTGGGTTGCTTGGGAAGAGCGGTGGGGTGTGTGGTAGGGTCGGAGATCCTTCTCTGAGCCCTATAGGTGTTCTCATTGTTGTCTGGTTCGAGGATCATGGCCCTCAGTATTTTGGGCTTTTGGGTTTTGTCACTGGTGGGTGTGAGAGTCCTCCTTTGTTCTGTTTGGGTGATGGGCGGTTTGATAGTTCTGATACTTAAAGATAAGTACAGATGCCAAGCTAATAAGATGAGAGGGGGGGTGAATCATACAAACTTAATCTTCCATTCAAACATCAGATTCAACCTTGGTAGCATATACTTCAGTAATATAACCAAAACTACTAAACATGCAAACTCAAAAGCATATAAACATCATAACACTCATAACACCAGATTTAACGTGGAAACCCAAATAGGGGAAAACCACTGTGGGATTTCGGACCCACTAAGAAATATAGTCTTCTAGAGTATGCTCGGTTAAAAGAAAATCCTGTTAAAGATTACAAACACAATGCTAGATATGACCTGGTTAAGGGATTTCCCTCAAATCTGTTAGGATCTTCACCTTGTTAGAAGTGACCTTGTTAAAGGATTTCAAACACTCAATCTGAATGTCACCTTGCTAGAGGGTTTTACAAATAAGACTGTTAAGTCCACTCGGTTAAGAGATTTTCTGTCACTTCACAAAATAACAGTAATAAAAATCTATCTGCAACTTCACATCTAAAATGCTGAAGCAGATTCTTATTTGCTCAATACAATATAGACATATAACTAATCTTGTCCATTTGCTGGGCTCTATACTCTGTTATTCAAACAAATCTTCAAGCTTTTGTGCTCGGTAATCACTATGTAGCATCCCTGTGCATACACTTGCCCGCATACATTGTTTATCAACAGTTCCCTATTTATAAACAATTTACCAACTGCATAATCTCCTTGATCACATTTCCCATGATCAATCATAGCCATCAGATCTTCAAACTTTGACTAGGTTCAATGTATCCTTCAATCTGAAAATGTTTTACCCCGCCTTGGAACTTGCATAAATTTCTTGGAACTTGTGCTAGGGTATTGTAGTTCAATCTAAGCTGTAGATCTTCTTGCCAATTTTCCTTTGCCATAGATTCTTTAACAAACTTCATTCACAGTATACCAATCATTTAATCATAGCCAGCTCATCAGCTTCCTTCATTAAATAATGCATGTAATCATTTAATGCATTCTGTTATTACTCGGTTGCAACTCGGTAAATACTAAACTTCACTCGGTAGACATTCTGCCTATATTAACCGATATCGATAACCTTAGGGTTTACCGACTAGGTTCTTTGCTTGGTAACATAGTATAGTATTAACCTTTCAATTAATAACATATGTAGGATATCAAAACAATCTAATCATCATGATCTCATCATTGTCTAACTCGGTAATAGTTGCCCATTGAATAACTTATTTCTCCCCTTATCCATCATATTCTTTCTGTGTCTTTTACCGACATCTTTATACTCATCAAATCATACTTCTCAAGATATGGCAACATCATACTGAATTAGAAAATCAATTTCTTGACATCAATAACAAAATAATAATATTAAGACAGTAAACATCCATAATCAGTTTTATCCATAATCATCAACAACCTTCTCAATATCCTTATTGAAATGCCAACAATCTCTCCTTATCTGTTATAATGCCAAATGCCAACAATCTCCCCCTTTGGCATTGATGGCAAAACCAATTGATTTGACCTAATTGATTCGGATTGCTGTGAGATTCTGAAATGTTGAAATGCTCTCCTTCTGTCATCAGAATTCTTCCCCATACATTAGTCTTCTCCTCTTCTTCAGTCTTCTCCTCTTCTCCTATGTCTTCTCCCCCTTTGACAACAATGCCAAAAAGTAAAGAACTAAAACATAATTTCTTCCTGTATGAAGTGATTTCCTACTGTTATGTGTCAACTTAGTCTCGTTGAGAGCATTATGTCTTCAATTCCTATTCCCTGTACTATTTCCTATACACCTTTAGAAAACCTCCTAAAGTGTGTAAATCAGCATCAACTCCTAAAAGATATTCTGTAGAGTCATTGAATTGATGCTTTCACCGAACTCGGTCAGTGAGTAGAAGATAGGGGTAGGACCCCTAACTTACTTCTAAGATACTCAAAAGTGTCCCTTGGCAGTGGCTTGGTGAAGATATCTACTATTTGTTCCTTTGTGCTAACATACTCCAACACCACTTTCTTCTCTTGAGCTTCTTCTCTAAGATAATGATATTTGATAGAGATGTGCTTTGCCTTAGAGTGCATAATAGGATTCTTTGAAATGTTAATGGCACTAGTATTGTCACAGAATATAGTTACTGGCTCGGTAACTTTCTCATTTATACCTTCCAACAGTTGTTTGATCCATGCTATGTTGGTACAATTCAATGTTGCAGCAACGTATTCAACTTCTGTTGTTGACTGTGAAACACATCCTTGTTTCTTGCTAAGCCAACTCACTAGTCTTTCTCCTAAAAAGAAAGCTCCTCCACTTGTACTTTTTCTGTCATCAATGTTGCCTGCCCAATCAGCATCGGTATAAACTTTTAAATCAAAATCATTTCTTTTCTGATATACTAAGCCATAATCCTCAGTGCCTTTCAAGTATCTAAAAATTCTCTTGATTGCTGTCATGTGTGTTTCCTTAGGATTTGTAGAGAATCTTGCAACTATACCTACTGCATGTGCTATGTCTGGCCTACTGTGAACAACATATTGCAACTTTCCAATCATGGATCGGTAAAGTGTCTCATCAACAGATGCAGATTCATCATTCTTTGATAGTTTACAGTTGGTAGTCATAGGAGTACTTACTAGTTTTGAATCCTCCATTCCAAATTTCTTCAAGATTTCCTTTATGTACTTGGATTGAGTAATGAAAATCTCATCGTTCATTTGCAGTATCTGTAAACCTATAAAATACTTTATCTCACCAATTAATGACATCTCAAATTCTTTGCTTATTTCATTTCCAAAGTTCTTACATAGAGAGTCATCCCCACAAAATATAATATCATCAACAAATATGGCTGAGATCAGTATTCCATTTTCATCATTCTTCATGTAAATATTGTTGTTTTCACTTGTTCTTATAAAACCAATCTTGATTAAATAAGAGTGCAATCTTTCATACCATGCTCTAGGTGCTTGTTTAAAACCATATAAAGCTTTGTTCAATTTACATACTTGATCTTTCTTATTGCCTTTAGCAAATCCTTTAGGTTGTTCAATAAAAACTTCTTCTTCTAATATACCATTCAGAAATGCAGATTTGACATCCATTTGATATACCTTGAAATTCTTGTAAGCAGCATATGCCAACAATGTTCTTACTCCTTCAAGTCTTGCTACAGGTGCAAAAGTCTCACCATAATCAATTCCTTCTTCTTGGGCATAACCTTTGCAAACTAGTCTTGCTTTATTTCGAATGACCTCTCCTTTTTCATTCAGCTTGTTTCTGAAAATCCATTTTGTACCGATTACATTTTTGTCCTTCGGTGTTGGGACCAGTGTCCATGTGTCATTCTTCTTTATTTGATCAATCTCTTCTGTCATAGCATTTATCCAATCTTCACTGTTAAATGCCTCTTTCACTATTCTCGGTTCAAATTCAAATATCAGACATGTGTTCTGTCTCAGTTTGTTCCTTGTCATCACTGGATCATCCTTATCTCCTATAATTTGACTTGGTGCATGATGTCTTTTGACATATTTGGCTAATATAGGCTCAGTAGGCTCTGTATGATCTTCTTCATCACTCGGTAACTGGATATTCTCTTCATTTCCTTCTGCAGTTTTCTCGGTAGGACTTGTCAGTTGAACATAGACAAATTCATCATAATCTTCTGGTTCCTTGGAATTACCTTCATCATTTCTTTCTGCAAATTCATCAATTTTTACATTTGCACTTTCTACTATTTTGTTAGATGATTTGATCATACTTTCAAATGCTTTACTTCTAGAAGAATAACCAAGAAATGTTCCTTCTTCACTTTTCTGATCAAACTTGCCATTTCTATCATCCTTGTGTACATAGCATCTACTTCCAAAGATTTTAAAATAACTTACATTAGGTTTCTTGTCATACCAAATTTCATATGGTGTCTTCAAAGTACCTTTCTTCAGTTGAACTCAGTTCAGGGTGTAAACTGCTCTGCTTATTGCTTCTCTCCAAAATGTTTGTGGCACTTTCTTTTCAATCATCAGGGTTCTGGCACAATCCACAATAGATCTGTTTCTTCTCTCAGCAATTTCATTTTGTTGTGGAGTTCTCGGTGCAGAGACTTGTCTTTTTATACCATGATCATTGCAGAATATGTTGAACTCATCAGATGTGAACTCTCCTCCTCTATCTAATTTAAGACATTTCAGTTGTCTTCCTGTTTCATTTTCAACTCTTGCCTTGTACCATTTAAACATTTGAAAAACTTCTAATTTTTCTTTTAAAAACATTACTGACATCATCCTTGAGTAATCATCTACAAATAATATGAAATATTTATCACCATAATAACTTTGAACTTTCATAGGACCACAAAGATCAGTGTGCACAAGATCTAAAATTCCCTTAGAAGTGTAAGACTTACTTGTAAAGCTTGATCTTGTCATTTTACCCATCTAGCATCCTCGGCACATAGCATTCTCAGGTTTTTCCAAACACGGTAGACCTCTTACTCGGTGCTTCTTGCTTATTTTGATCAAATTATCAAAATTTACACGACAAAACCTTTTATGCCATAACCAGGTATCATCTATCTTTGCATACAGACATTTATTCAGAGTTGAGTCAAGGTGAAATGTGTTACCTTTTGTTTGTGTCCCGGTAGCAGCTAACTTTCCATGCTTGTCATGAACTTTGACAATTCCTTTCTGAAATTCTATTCGGTATCCTGTATTGTTTAGCTATGCTACACTCAACAAATTGTATTTCAAACCTTCAACCCAATAAACATCATTGCATCTTGCATTGTCAAGAAGTGTTATAGAAGTGTTATAGATCCTTTACCTCTTACCGGACATGGTGCATCATTACCAAACCTTACATAGCCTCCATCATAGTCTTCTAACATAACAAACTTGTGTTTATCACCTATCATGTGATGTGAGCATCCACTATGTATGATCCAAGAATCATTAGTATTTATGTGAGATATAAGGGCTTTTTCTTCATACCTTTCTTCATTTGATCCATCTTTGATAGCCACATAAACTACTTCCTCTATATCAGTTTCATCTAATTTATCATCTTTGTATTCCTCATCGGCTATTAAGCATGACTTTCTATCTCTTCTTCTGAAGTCTCGGTGTCCTCTGTAATGATTATCTTTCTGTCTATCATCTCGGTAATCTCTCTTTTCAGTAGAATCTTTGTCAGGACAATTAGAAGCCATATGTCCTATCTTATCACAATTGAAACATTTCAAAGGTAGTTTTCCTTTATACTTACCTTTGCCTCTCGGTAACCTTCTGGCTAATAGTGCTTCAAACTCTTCTTGCTTTCTGATTTCCTCATACAGTTTGTGTACTTCTTCTATGTTCTTGCAAAATCTTTCACTTGCTCCACTGTGATCCCCTTTAGTGTACTTACTCATTCTATCATTGTAATCATCAGATTCACCAATATGAAAAGAACTAAATGCAGATTCAACTTTATTTATCGATGACCCATTGTTATCAAAGTCACTTAACTCAAATGCATGTAGCTTACCAATAGTAGCATCTAAAGAAATTGGCATATTTGGTACAGACCTCAATTCATTGATTGCAGAGACTCGGATTGCATAAGTTGGTAGAAGGGTTCTTAACAACTTACTTGTTATATCCTTTTCTTCAATAGTTCCACCTGCTCCTTTGATTTGATTGACAATCTCCTTTAGTCTTGTACTGTACTGGGTTATGTTCTCACCTTCATTCATCCTCAAAGATTCAAGTTGTCCTCTTAGACTATCCACTTTTTCTCTTTGAACATGTTCATCTCCACCATACATAGATATGAGCTTGTCCCACATTGCCTTCGCATCATTGCAGCCTTCTAGATCATTAAACTCTGAATCGGTCAATGCAGATGTTATTTCAATCATTGCTTGGATATGTTCTTGCTTTGCTTTTATCTCTTCCATTGTCAATGGATAGGTTCTCGGTGTGATGAAATCATTCTCTAGATGATATACAACATATTCTCCAACTTCTGATAGGTGCAGCTTCATCCTTTTCTGCCATGTAGAGAAACTTGACTTGTTCAGCTTCGGTGCATCCCTCTTATACATCTTTGGATCTTTTCCTCAAGTACCTTTAAACTTTTCCTTTCGGAGTCCAAAGCTCTGATACCAATTGATAGTTCTGATACTTAAAGATAAGTACAGATGCCAAGCTAATAAGATGAGAGGGGGGGGGGTGAATCATACAAACTTAATCTTCCATTCAAACATCAGATTCAACCTCGGTAGCATATACTTCAGTAATATACCAAAACTGCTAAACATGCAAACTCAAAAGCATATAAACATCATAACACCATATTTAACGTGGAAACCCAAATAGGGAAAACCACTGTGGGATTTCGGACCCACTAAGAAATATACTCTTCTAGAGTATGCTCAGTTAAAAGCAAATCTTGTTAAAGATTACAAACACATTGCTAGATGTGACCCGGTTAAGGGATTTCCCTCAGATCTGTTAAGATCTTCACCTTGTTAAAGGATTTCAATCACTCAATTTGAATGTCACCTTGCTAGAGGGTTTTACAAATAAGACTGTTAAGTCCACTCAGTTAAGAGATTTTCTACCACTTCACAAAATAACAGTAATAAAAATCTATCTGCAACTTCACATCTAAAATGATAAAGTAGATTCTTATTTGCTCAATACAATATAGACATAGAACTAATCTTGTCCATCTGCTGGGCTCTATACTCTGTTATTCAAAACAGATCTTCAAGCTTCTGTGCTCGGTAATCACTATGTAGCATCCCTGTGCATACACTTGCCCGCATACATTGTTTATCAACAGTTCCCTATTTATAAACAATTTGCCAACCACATAATCTCCTTGATCACATTTCCCATGATCAATCATAGCCATCAGATCTTCAAACTTTGACCAGGTTCAATATATCCTTCGATCTGAAAATGTTTTACCCCACCTTGGAACTTGCATAAATTTCTTGGAACTTGTGTAGTGTATTGCTATTCAATCTAAGTTGTACATCTTCCTGCCGATTTTCCTTTGCCATAGATTCTTTAACAAACTTCATTCATGGCATACCAATCATTTAATCATAGCCAGCTCATCAGCTTCCTTCATTAAATAATGCATGTAATTATTTAATGCATTCTGTTATTACTCGGTTGCAACTTGGTAAATACTAAACTTCACTTAGTAGACATTTCGCCTTCATTAACCGATATCGATAACCTTAGGGTTTACCGACTAGGTTCTTTGCTCGGTAACATAGTATAGTATTAACCTTTCAATTAATAACATATGTAGGATATCAAAACAATCTAATCATCATGATCTCATCATTGTCTAACTCGATAATAGTTGCCCATTGAATAACTTATTTCTCCCCTTATCCATCATATTCTTTCTGTGTCTTTTACCGACATCTTTATACTCATCAAATCATACTTCTCAAGATATGGCAACATCATACTAAATTAGAAAATCAATTTCTTGACATTAATGACAAAATAATAATATTAAGACAGTAAACATCCTTAATCAGTTTTATCCATAATCATCAACAACCTTCTCAATATCCTTATTGAAATGCCAACAATCTCTCCTTGTCTATTATAATGCCAAATGCCAACACGGTTTCCCTTTGGCTGGGTTTTGGAGATGCTCGTGGAGATATTCAGTGGTGAAATTTGTGTGCTTTCCTGGTGTGGGAAGGAGGTTGTGCGGGGAAGAGATTTTGTTTCTCGTTTCCTTTTTGGGCTTGTGGCTTCTCCTCTCTCTGTTCTTTTCCTCTGGTTTCTAGGGGCTTTTTTTGTGCTGGGTCTCCCTCTTCTTGTGGTTAGGGGGAGGCTTTGGTGGTACATGATAAGAGGAATTTATGGGCTTCTGAACCTTTCCTATCCTTTTCTGTCTGAGGTGACCTTGTCTCATATGGAGGTGGAGATTTGGTGGATGGGTTTGGTTTGGTTTTTGCTGGTAGTTGTGAACTTGGGGCTATCATTTCACCTTCTTTCTTGTTCTATTGAGGTGGACATCTTTCCTATTGAGGTGGGGAGATGGTTGGAAGAGGCTATTCGATTGCTTCAGTTGTTCAAGATGCAAGTGTATTTTGTCTATTTTTTCTCT
Organism: Cryptomeria japonica; assembly: GCF_030272615.1. NCBI lineage: Eukaryota > Viridiplantae > Streptophyta > Pinopsida > Cupressales > Cupressaceae > Cryptomeria > Cryptomeria japonica. Next base: position 687,100,435 of record NC_081414.1, read on the forward strand.
CATGGTTGTCTCTACTGGAAGGTCTAGGCTTCTCTTTTCCCAAATTTCCCAGCATGTTTCAGGGCTTGGCTCTTTATCGCTGTCCTTTTGTTTGGCCTTCTATTTTTCAGGTTTTGGGAGCCTTGAAAAACCCTTTGTTGGGTTGTGGGAGATGTTTTTTTCTCTTAGGCAGGCTAGATGCTGACAGTTTTCAAGGGCCCAACCTGGCCTGTTGTTGTATTTGTTTTTGGTTAAGCGCTAGTTTTGAGTCTAGTGACTTGTTTTCTTTGCTGAAGGTTAAGGGATCTTGGGAAAACCCTCTGATGGTCTTGGGTACTAGTTCAAAACCCAAATTCAAGGTTTGGGGAGCCTTTCAAAACCCTTTGTGTCTAGATTGGGTTTATATGGTCAATTATTGTAATCTGGAGTTTATGGTGGAGGTTATGGGTGTCTAGATCCACCTATGGTTGCATTTACAGGTTAAGGGTCTCCTTTTTAAACCCTTGTGTTGGTTCTTGGGGCTGATCCTTTCTTTCCTAGATCTGGTAGGCCTGTTGGGTTTCTACGTCTACTCTTTTTAGCAGCATAGTTATGCATTAGTTGGAAGCTGATGGGTCAGTTGTGTTGGTCTTTGGTTGTGGTTTTCCTCGTTAATACCATTGAGCAGCCCGCTTTGTTGGGTTCAAGATCCTGATAAAATCTTGTGGGTTTCGGGTCCCTTCAAAACCTGATGTACAGGGTTTCTGGTTCCCTTAAAACCTGTTTTCCCTTAATCAAAAACACCTTTCCATCTTCTAAGTAATGCCACTTCATTCCCACTGCATTGAAAAACAACATTATGTTGAAGAACACTTCAATCAAAACTTATCTTGATAGACTCACCCTAACTTGGCATATATGTAGAATGATCCTAGAAAACTCATGGACATCATTACACCTCTACACAACATCCCATTGTGTCAAACTAATTATGAATGAATGATCCGATTCCACAATATCTTAGGAATATCTATGCTCACATGCATTATGACACTATTAAAAACATGGAAGGTAACTACTAAAACAAAAATAATATATAAAAAATGAAAACACTATAAACTTGAGTTTATTTTTATGATCTAATGTAATGGAGAAAAAATAACATTAAACCCCCTAGTTTAATATAGGACAAAGTGTAGGAACTGCTCACAGTATAAGAAAAGAAAGATCACAAAGAAAAATTAGAGGCAAATAGACTAGTTATTCTAAGGATATGGAGGGATTAAGTAAATAAATATCTCAAATGGATAAATTTAGTATATATATGCTCCTTTATGGGCCAATCTATATAATATAACCTTGATAATCAAACAAAGCTTTAGTATGCTTGTATTACATTATGATGACCTTTATAAATAAAAAGGTCACCATATATGCAAGAAAATCATACTAATGCTATGACTATATAATATCTATAGTGGCCTTTATACACATATAAAAGGTCACAATAGATGTAATACAATCATACTAAAGCTTTGATTGATCATTAAGACTATATTATCTAACTTGTCCCATGAAGAACAAATGAAATATCTAGTACCATTGAACTAATCAATCATATAGTCATCAAAGTAGAGAAAGACTATGTACATGCATGATGCAATCTTCTTCTATATAGGTATTTTTTGATAAATTTTCATATATTCACATGTCAAATAAATAATGTGGCATTGATTAGACCCTATTCAAAAGGTGGTGTAAACATTAAGAAAATTATATATTTTTTTATCAATAATGTAATTAAAATTCCCAATAACACATCACAACAAATTTATATCATAACAATAATGAAATAAATCTAGATTCAAATAGGAAAAGATAGAAAAAATGGAGAATATTGGATTTAAATTATCTCTTAAATAGTAAATAAAATCTACTACCATATATTAAATATAATAATTAGAAATTTCACAAAATGTAACTATTGACATTCATATTTGCACTTTCATGCATTTTCATACCAACATGGGAAATTTTATAAATATGGGACTTGATTTACAAATGAACCTCTAAGTCACGAAGCTATTTGTTTGTATGGTCTTGAATAAATTTGACGTGATATGGTGGAGAAAACAGGAAAATAAAATTAAAATAGAAACCTTTTTATAATTATCTAGAAACTAGAGATAAGATTAAATTTTCCTACTAAATGGGAATAGAATTTGTATTTCATATAGCATGTATCCTTAACCAAAATATTTATTGTGTATTCTTGGCCTCTTACATTTTTGTATCTATCTATGATTCTTATATTTCATATTATATTTTGTCCCTTCATGAACAAATTAGGAACTCTTGGATGAAGTGTGTTAGTTAAAAAATGAACTAGATAGAATTGAAACCCCAAAAATTAGGGATGACTTAAGAAGAAGGATTTATGCATTAGGAGGTGTAGATAATTATAATATAGGAAACCAATGTGCATCATAGGGTTTTCATACTCATAATGTTACAAATCCACTTCAACAACAAAACATTGAGGTGAATCCTAATGTTTCAAAACATAATAGCCGTCAGCTAGGACAAGTGGGTCAACGAGGTTTAAATCTACAAGTAGGTCAGATACCCATTTCTCAACAAAATTTTCAAGAAAACCTTGCAATGGGAAATATACATATAAGAAGACCCTTAAATTTGGAAAGGTACATACAATTAGATTTTCCTAGGACAACTGAATATCCTAATGGTGCAAATAATTATATTAAACTTGTGTTGCCTAAATTCTTAGGAAATAATGCCATCTTAGAAGATCATCATTTGAAGGCATTTATAAATCTCGTACATGATTATGAAATGGAAGATGAAGATGTTTTGATGAAGATTTTTGTGATGCCCTTAGAAGATGAAGCAAGGGATTGGTATAGAGGACTCCTTGACACAAGTATCAATACTTGCAAGGGATTCAAAATAATATTCAAAGAATAATATGGTGATAAGACATACCATAGATTCATGATAAATGAATTTAGAAGAATTTCTAAAAAAATAAATGGATCTATCTTTGAATTCAATACTATTTAGGGAAGTGAAAAAAATCCCTACATATCTTAGACTTAATCACTCTATGTATTTGGTATTCTAGTATAATGCATATAATGGAAAGATGGGGTGCCAAATCAAAGACAAGGATCCACATACAGTGCTAACATTGAATTTAATCAAATAAAATCTAGTAAGTTTAATAAAAGAGAATTAATGTTAGACTCCTCACTAGGGATAAAGGAAATAAAGATACTTAATCATAAGATGAACTAGATAATTTTATGAAGACACTAAAGGATATGAGCTATAAGCTAGCCAAAAATGAAAAGGGCAAGTCTTATGGAAAACCTTACTAGAGCAGGCATAATGAAATGCTAAATTATCTTATCAACCTTATAATACAAAATAGCATAATGGGGGACTAGTGTACAACAATTAGAAAGGTTCATTCAAGAAAGATACCCATGATACTTTTAAGAAGTGAAATGCTAATATTATAGATGACACAACATGGTGTGTGGCTTGTTGCTACTCCATTCTCCATCCTAATATTTAGTTCCAAAGTCAATAGAGAAGGACGAGAATTCATGTAATACTAAGGTCATAACCTAATGATAATTTTGATTATAATTTATCATGTTGTAAATATGATTTAATGAATTTTGACACAAGTTCAAATGAATATTGTTCATTAGAAGAATATGGAGTAGGATTAGACTTAATGAAGAAGATGTTTGAGAAATGAGCATCATCAACAAATATTTTTTGATGATGAAATAGATGATCAAGTATGCAATTTTGAATTACTGAATTAGGTTTTCAAACTAAAAATACCATCTAATGAGGAGATTAGATTCATATTAGTAGTAACCGTTTCTCATACGCGAAATGAGTATAATCTTAGAAGTAGGGATAATAGTCCTAACGAGGGAAAATTGAGAAGTATTTCCATGAAGAAAAAGACTGATATACCTAAGGATCAAATTATTTCATCCTTGATCCAAGCCAAATGTAAGAGATAAAAGAGAAAACTGGAAGAAAAAAATAATATTGTTCAAAAGAAGAGCACTGTGGATGGGAAAGATGAGGAGAGGATTCTTGAACTAGTCAGTGTTCTTATTTGTAATATGCCTAAATATGTACCCATAGATATGGATCATGTATTTTCCTAAGTTACGATATAAACTCCTATGCTTAAAATGATGAGGTTATGAAAAAACAAAGACAAGGATCTACCCTTGATCCAAAATGTTGCATCAAACTTTTCAATTAGAAAATAAAAGAATGAATAGAATGAAAAAGGTGACATTCCAATTAGTATGATTGAAATGGAGTCATAACAAGAAACTCCATAGGTCTACTTGGGAACTACACTCATTAGATGTCCCTCTAAAGTAGATCCATTTTAAGTGACCTTGATGACTAATAAAAAACTAGTGCAAAATTTTATGATTGATTTAGGAGGATCCAAAAAAGTGATGCCTCTTTCTGTGATGAACCAATTAGGTTTCCAACTAAAAAAAATATATGGAACGTGCTTTGTCATGGACTCAAGGGTAGTCCCAGTCATAGCAATAATGGAGGATATTAAATTCAAATCGGCATCATATCTAGGGAAAACTTATAGCATGAATATTGTGGTAGTTGGAATTACACTTAAATATGCAATGCTACTATCAAGAATCTGGACTACTATAATATGAGGTGGCATGCAAATGGATTATTTCTTTTCTCTCATTCTTATAAATGAAAAATACAAAAGAGTGGATAGAGAGAAGAGATATTTGTCAATAGTTGAAGATTTTCAACCAAGAGAAGACTTGCATGTAATCTACATATTGATTTGGATAATTTTAAGCTTGAGGCGGTTCAACCTAAATCAAAGGATTATCAAGACTAGATATGAAAATAAGTTCAAGAGGTTCATGTTCTCCTAATGAGATTTGGATGATGTATTTTGATGGTGCATAAAATAAAGAAGGATTAGGAGTAGGTGTGATCTTGATTTCCTACAAGGGTAAGCCTTGCAAATTTTCATTTAATTTGAAGTTTGAATGTACAAATAATGTTGCAAAATATGATGCTTTTCTCTTAGGATTGAATGTAGGAAATGAATTAAATATTTATGGGTTTGAAGCATTAATTCCTAACAAAATTGACTTAAATTTCCATACTCTATTTGTAGTACCCCTACCTTGTTCAGACCCTTTTTGGCCTCATTGACCAAGGTTGACTTTTCAGTGGCTTATGTGGATGGTTGATTTATTATTATTGTGATCTCTATTTTGGTATTACGCTTCAGAGTGTGTTTGGTGAATATGATTATGCATTATAGTTCATTGAGAAATAGATATTGAATATACATTATTGCTTATTGATGAGTAGTTGTTAACTCTGCTTCTTCATCATATTTTATTAATGAGGAAATGTTAAGTTTATTTATGCGTTACTAATGATGGACTAACACATTTAATTTAAGTGTGATTTTATTCATGTATATGTCATCATGTTGTGTGGAAGTGTATGGGGTGCGAGGAGATGATTTTCGTCACTCATTTTGGTGAGATACGAAACGCCACAATTCTCCTTCACCGGTGTGTCTACTATGTTTGTATATATATACATATGTGGCATTAATAGATTTAGCCTAAAATTTTGATGGTTTCCGACGGAGAAGGCATATTGTGACCAAATTTGATTTTTTTTTGAAAAAATGCCCGCATTCGTAGGAATTTCGATGATAATTCAACATTTTGTTTTGACGAAGAAGGAATTGGCAATGAGATTTGTGTTTTTTTTTTAAAAAGTGCCTGTGTTCGTCGAAATTCCAATGACCACGGGCATTACTTAAAAAAATATTAAAAAAACCAAGTCATTTGATAAACATTAATCCTGCCTCTTCATCCCGTTGACCTTTGCGATATTCACAAAAAATTTGGGCATTACAAGGAGGGAAACAATTTTGGATTGCAGTGCCACCAAGATCTGGTTGAAGAAAAAAGGTAGGGTAATCAACCAATTCATTCAAGCAATGTTTTCTTGAGGAAAAAATATTTATGTTTGTGACAATGTGTCAAATTTTCTTTATGTAGTGATGAAATTGTTTGAAATATACATAGGAGGTTGCATTTGTGTTGGTTGATGATCAAGTTTTATCTTTATTATAATGAATTTTCCTATTCATAATTTTTTTTCCCTAGCTCATATTCAGTCCGGTAGAAAAAGAGAAAAATAAGATTGATTTGGATGGTTGATCAAATGAAATGATCAATTATCCTCTTTATAGGCATAATCTCTTAGGGCATACCCTAATTAAGGACCAGGATGACCTAAACCTGCGTGATCAAATAGGGAAGAACACAGATTGTGTCACTCTTGTATCCGACATCCGTTGGATTTGGCCTGAATGTAGGCACTAGCTGAGGAGCTTACCTTGGGTATGAATGCTGGTATATATGGTTGTGATAGAAACTCCTTGCTGCAGGACCGTCAAACCACTGTGTAGTGATCGAGTGCCATTTTTTGTCGATGTTTTGGAAGGGAGGATAAGCGTACCGTGATAGGAAGGTGGTATAAAATGGAAGTTGAGAGGTATAAGGTTATGAGGTGTGGGTTAGGATAAGATAGGGAGGTAAGTGATGAAGGATGTAATGGTGAAAGAGTAAGTTAGGATATGTTAGGGGAGATAATGAACTCTTTTGTGAGCTAATTTAACAGGTGAATCCCTCACAAAATGTATTGCTCTCAACCAAATCAATTTTGATCTAGATTAACTTATTTGTAAAAGCACTCACAAATATTTCTCACTTTGCACTTCATGCCTGAAATTCCTCTTAATTCAACACCAAACATTTAGCTTTCCCAAAAATCCTTACTGAAACTACTATTAACAATAAAATTAGGAACAAACAGACAATTTGAATACTTTCAACTTAAATTAATGAATCTTGACTTAGCTTAGCCATGTCAAAACTAGGGGCAGCATAAAGATTCAAATTTCTTTCCCTCAAAATTGAGTCTTGACCTCATTTAACCACATTTATTAACACTTGAAATGATCACTTATCCCAATTACATCAAGTTATTCACCTAGGGTACAAATTTCAAGGCACGTGGAGTAAGGATACACTTTAAAAAGTGCACAACATATTCAAATAATAAGTTAGACCATGATACCAATGGACAAAGTGCCAAGGTTATGGTACTAAAAAAAATGGGGCACATCCAAGATTGACCTTTGTTGACAGATCTTAAGAATGTGTTTCATGCAACACTTAGTTCACATCAAATTAAAGGAGGCCCATAAACTTGCTCATGATTTTATGTGAAAACAACAACAAAATCTTTAAAATCTACAGGAACTCTCCAGAAAAGCATTTGCTACAAACTACTGAGCGGCTATCTAATGCAACCCCAACAATGACAGGGCGAATTCCAGATAAAGGTTCAATTCTCTCACCAAAAAAATATTATATTTTGATCTCATCGTAGAAAAATTCAAAAAGATTTCTTGCCCCAAAATTACTGAGTATCAACCATATTTAACAAGCTACATGAATTATCTAAAAGATCACTTGATCTATTTTACTTTATTTTGACATAGCATAGCCAACCATGATTAGTAGCTCAAAATGTTATCAAAGCTAGGTTAGGTTATGAGGTGTGGGTATAAAATGGAAGCTGAGAGGTATAAGGTTATGAGGTGTGAGTTAGGATAAGATAGGGAGGTAAGTGATGAAGGATGTAATGGTGAAAGAGTAAGTTAGGATATGTTAGGGGTTTGGAAGGTAGGAAAGTGAATGGGGGGAGATAAAAGGATGTGAATGATGGAATGGGGTTAGGTAGGTGAAGTAAAAGTAAATGTGTATGAGGTTAAGGTTTAGGATAGGATGTAGGAAAGTGAAGGAGGTTAAGAGAGGGGATATGAAAGGTAGATGGAAGGTAATAATGATAGGAAGTGAGGTAAAGGTTATGAGGTGTGGGTTAGAAAATAGGGTGTAGGAAATGGAAGGAAGGGTCATCCATGCTGTAGTGCTTCAAGAGGAGCACATTCACATGAGGGATAAGATGAGTCATTTCATGTCGTAGTATAACTCCTTAAACCTTCCACCAACACCAAACTCAATACCAAACTCTTTCCCAATCTCGCTAATGGACTAGCTCAACTCACTGTCAAATTGTGACAGTCAATGCAAGGTTTAGGACAGTAGTAATTAGGATCTTCTAATTATGGTGGGGCCTAGCCAACATAGGGTTATATGAGGCAGGGCTAAGTTCAACAGTGATGTGTATTAAGATTTATATCTATAGTGATATGTGTTATTGTGCCCTGGATAATATAGAGTCAAATGATATTGGGTTCTAAGGCTGATTTTGCTTATGGTGGCATTGCATAGAATAATTTGTTGTGGATTAGTGTTCAAAATGAAGCTAGTTAATTAATCAGAATTAAGATAATAGGCCCTAAAAATGGACTCTAAGGTGATGGGGATCATTACTATTTATAGGTATTGTAGTTATATTCATTCGTCTATTTTAGAATTTGGGCAGGTTTGTGCAGTAGCCGAATTATGACTTGAAATATGAATGGAGCCATTGACTAGGAAGACCCACCATATGAACATAACCATTGACCAAGTAGGGTCCAACTTGTGGTGAAAACATTGATGCATGCATGCTATGAAACACTTGTCAAATTGGTTGTAGTCCTAGAGGAACTCTGATGTTCATATCATTAATTGCTTCAAGTTTCCTGCCATGATATACCTAATGTTTGAGTAGAATGCATTGCATTCTAACTATAGAACAATTGTTTTCTATCTAATGAAGCAAACTGTAACACAATTCACTTTTTCACTAGTCCATTGTTTCCCTTGGAAGACTTGATATGCACAAATTTTAACATGGGTTTCCATGCCAAAATCAATCTCCCCTTCTCATCGTGATTAGGTGGGTCATGTGGTTACTAATATCAATGACTTATTTGAGTGTTTTCTTGAAGTAGTTATTTTTTTTCACTAGGATTTACTAGAATTAGGTTATTTGAGTTTTCTTTTGTTTTCAAGAGATACCTAGTTTGATATACAAACATACATGTTTTTTTGCTATTGAATTTTTTGAAAATTATAAGTTCCTATTTTCTTAGACTCATTTTCTCTTTGGGAGGAAGCCAAAACCAAAACTTACAACTACACAACCAAAAAAAAGAATTCTTAAGGAAACCTGAATGAATTTGTAAAGAAATCAGATATCATTCGAGATCCAAGTTGAAAGTATCCTCAAGATTTACCCTAGCACTATTGGACACACTGCTTGAATAGTAGCAAGCCTGAGGCAACCTTAACTAAATGTCATGCCCCTAGCTAGATTTCTAATCACTATTGGTAACACAAAATCATGTTTACAATGTACATCTCTTCTGTAGTGTGGCATTTCTCTTGACTGTTGCTCTCTGATGAGCATTGAGGCCAAAACTTAAAGAGTTGCACTTTGCAGTGATGACATGAAGTTTCGATTGTCTATTGATTTCAGTATTAGTATATACATTATAAACTCGTCTGAATCAGAAACCTAAGCAAGCATCTCAGTAACTTCTGATGGTTTCCTATTGCTCTAAACATGATTAGGCTTTTTCACTATATTGACTACCACCTTTAATGGACTTCCATCATGAAGACTTATTACTATTGCCCTCTTTGATTGTCACAAGATGACTAAAATGTTTGCATAGATCTAGGACTAGTAAGATCCTTATATAGTTACTAGGAGTCATGTCAGAGACACATAAAAGCATGATACCCAAGTTAGTAACATCCTCTAATACTTAGTCATAGATCGCATTCTAACAACAAATAGAAGGTCATATCTTGGTAACCTAACTAGTCCATGAGTAGTAGCTCAAAATGTTATTAAAGCTAGGTTAGGTTAGGAGCCCCAAGAACCTATAATGTGTCTTATAATGGATGTTGAAAATAATCTACACTCAAGCCAACAATGGAATGGTAAGAAAGGGGGCAGTAGCTCAATGGTAAGAAAGGGGGCAGTAGCTAACAACCTCTAGTCACCTTCATGTACCAAAGCCACTAGTGCCACACCTTTAGTATGAAAAATCCTTCACTTATCATCCACCATATGGCCTAATTATCAAATTTATTTCTTCTACATGTAAAAGCCATATGCACAAGATGGAATGAAAATTGGTAGATTTAAAAGCCATATTCCACAACCTTTGCTAAAATCCTTTCTGCTAGTGCTAAAATGTGAGGTTTGTAACAGGATGCGATATCCATCAAAGCATAATGGAGATGAGATTTCATAGTGTTTTAAAGAAGATATAATAGTTTTTCCAAAAAATGTCAAAACCCTGCCTAGTGTTTACCGTTGGAGTAAATAATGTATAGTTTGGTCTCCCAAGCATATAAATTCACCCAAATGTGTGGGAAGGCCTTTTTTCATGCTATGTATCATATTAATTTGTGTGCGGGGCTCCAAATTAGATTTGGTACGTGTTTGGGCATGAGGACACTCTGATATCTCTTATGTATCAAACAATAAAAGGCAGTAAGAGTGAAGAATTTGGTGGGAAGACCAAGTGATTGGTATTTTGAAGTGGTTGATGAAAGAGAGAGGGGTGAGGCAACCCTATGCAACCTTCAGAAGGGTTTGTGGATCAAAACCAAATGAAATAGATTAAATTTCTATGACTTTCCTAAGGGTATTGATTGTCACAGTCATAGTTTTACTAGTGATATTGTTTTTGTTTTGATAGGGTTGTGTTTGTAAACCCAAGTGTGGACATGTAATAGAGTCATGAGATGTCTTAAGACTACATCAATACTTAACAAAAACATAGTGTGTAGGCACCTAAAATATGAAAGGACTACATATTGGAAGGTGTGTGTGATGATGCCATGAAAGGTCTGATATCCCTATGTATCAGACTGAGAAAACCAGTGAAAGACAAAAAAAAATGCATTGAGAAGGCAAAAGATTGAATTGCCTAATGTTTGTTGTTGAAGTGATGTGTGGGGACTCTGCCAAGTCAAATACCTTGTTGTAGTATCAAAGGGTGGAAAAGGAATAAGCATTTTATTTACCATCCTAATAGACCATCCATCATAACAATTATTACCAATATTGATGTGTGAGTTGCAAACAAAGTTCTAGAGGAAGGCTCTTTCTATTGTAATACCAAGTGAGTGTTCATAGACCTTGTGTAGGGTCCTCCAAGACTAGAGTAAGGAGTTTGAAGCCTACATACATTGATTTGGCCTTGTGGCCATCAATGAGTGCTAACCCAATAGGAGAAGTCTTGAGACTGACAATTTTGGAAGTGTGACATTATTGAGAGCCAAAACTTATGTGTGAACCCCGTCTTCATGTATTATGATTATTTGCCATGATACTTGACCCTATCCTCATGGTGTTGGCTCAATTCATATTAGTGTGTTTTGTTGAAGAAACATGATGTGAGAAGTTTAATGCTGAGGCAAGGGTAGAACTCAGCATTTCATATTAGGACAACAACCACATTGATTAGGCAAGTCAGATAAGGTCTCTCCAATGTTTAGGATATTGAATTCACATTAGACACTCATGGATTACCCCAATTAGACATCAGTCAACTTAAGATATGATACAAGCATTGCATACCACAAAGCCAGTGGATATGTTCTGAGATGAAAAAGAAGAGTTAAATGGTTTTGGTTCAATGATGATAATTTCTATTTTCAAGTAATTTAATTTGGTATATTTTACTGAAATGTGATTTCATAACTAACATTTCAACTTTTATATAACTAGTTCTATAGCCCGATTTTCTTGCCCGTGAAGAAAGACCATGTCAAACAATATCAGTGAACAACAAAATAAGGAGACAATTGCTAGATTGTGGTCTAACTTGAAAAGATAAGGTGATGGAAAATGTTATTGTCCCTGCAAAATTTGTAAGGGGTTAAAGACTAGAAGAATTCTAATCAAAAGAGCTAAGAAACATTATAGGTTGCATGGTCACATTGAAGGTGGACATGATTATCATCCATTGGTAAGTTTTTCATTATATCGTTTTAACAATTTATATACATAATAAATCACTTGATGATGAGATCATGATCATGGTTTATTTATGTTTATCAACATTATATAGGTCGAGCACCCCGGAGCACATGATATGGATCAACACAACCCAAAGAATATGGTTTTTGAAGTGGATGAACATGGAGGTATGAATATCGAAGCTGAAGATAATGATCCCATGGAAGATGACGATCATGAGCCACAAAACACAATTGAAGATGATGGTATAAATACATTGATCCATGACACATTTAGTACTTGCGTAGCTGATCATGGTGATGAAGATGACCTTGATGTTGTGCATGATGTCCCTCTACTTGGGAAGGCATCTGAGGCCCTTTACAAAGGCTCGCAGACAACTCTTCTCTCCGCTGTATTGTTGCTGGTGAACTTGAAGGTTATGAATGGTTTATCCAAATTTACAATCTCACATATGTTAAGGTATGTCATATATGTCATAATAAATGGTGAATCATGTTGTACCATTAATATTATTTATATTAATAAATTATATTTTTTTGCTGTAGATTGATATGTGAGTTTTTGTTACCACCATCAAATATTCTACCTCGCTCATACCGAGAATTATCTGCCATTATGAAAGAGATTGGAATGGAGTATCAAGCAATAGATGCTTGTCCCAATGATCATATTATATATCACAAACAACATGAATTTTGAACTGAATACCTTGAATGTCATATTAGTAGATATTGAACAGATCAAATAACAAAAAGGGTTCCTTGCAAGGTTCTTCGCTATATTCCCATTATTCTACATATGCAACGATTATTCAAGTGCACTAGCTTGGCACAATTTATGGATTACCATGCACGCAATAGAAGTCGAGATGACATTATTCGAATGTCTGTGGATGGTTCAACATTTATGGACATAGAGGAAAAGTGGCCACACTTTAAAGAAGAACCTCGTAATCTTAGGCTTTCATTGGCAATGGACAGTGTCAATCCATTTGGAGAGATGAGATCTGTTTACTTAGTGTGGCCTGTTTTTGTTATCAACAATAACATTCCTCCATGGATGTCAATAAAGAGGGAGCACATAATGTTGGCAATGATTGTTCCAGGTATTTTATCATTTAAATATAGTCATCTACATTTAATTATAAATATTGCAGTAAAATGGTCATAATAATTATGTAATGTTTTTGTTCATTCGATTAGGTAAGTACCAAGTTAAAGATATGAATGTATATATTGAGCCTCTTATCAACAAGTTGCTGGAGTTATGGAATGGTATCACTATGTATGATGTCTCTAGACCAATAGGACAAAGACAATTTCAATTCCATGTGATGCTTCTATGGACAATACACGATGCCCTAGGGCTAACACATTTTTGTGGTATGTTATAGTGTTTAAGTTGTGCATGAACATTATAATTCAAAAAATTATCATATTTAATCCAATTATACATTATCTTGTAGGTCTTCAAACAAAGGGAAAATTTTCATGTCCTGTTTGTGTTCCAAAGATGAAATCTCGTCATTCAAAAAGTTTAGGAAAGCAGGTGTTTGATGAGTATAGGCACTTCCTCCACAAAAATCGTAAGTATCGAAATACTGAAAAACATCTTTTCAATGGGAAATAAGAGAATACATCAAAGCCACAAAAAATGACACCTCACCTATGGAAGTTGGAATATAATAGAATTAATCGTCAAGGTAATGCCATTCCATCTAATGGTTTGTCATAAAACATCTTTTCTATTTTGTTTTGTTTACCGATGATGTGATTGATGATCATGAAGGTCGTGAAGGCATAAATGACCACCTTCCTAAGGGACTAAAAAGTTATCCCCGACAATTTAGTAGGTTGCCCTACTACGAGAAGTTACAAATTGTGCATTTGTTTGATACTATGCATATTGGAAAGAATATAACAGAGACATTATGGAAAATATTGGATGGATGGCGTGACAAAGAAAAAAATGTCAAAATATGTAGTGACATTCAGGATTCCAATCATGCAATGATAAATGTCATTCAATCAAATAGCCATGGAGACTAGATTAATATAAGTGAGCTTCCTTGGTTATTAATGGACCAACAAAGCAATACTATAAAAGAAGTCATACGAAAAATTTGATTTTCCACAGGATTTGCTGCAAACATAAACAATCTCATATCAAAGAAAAGTGAATTTGGGCCAGGGATGAAAACACATGATTGACATACCTTCATTAAGGTAATTCATGTTCTTGTGTTTTTACTATGTATTTAAGTACTGCGCATACGTGTACTTTTCATTGTATTATGTTAGAAAAAAATGAAAAGATATTTTTATAATTGTTGTAGTACATTCTACCTCTATCTCTACCAGACGACTTCGACAATAATGTCAAGCAAGTCATATATGATCTTAGAAAATACATGAGGTAAGTAGTGATATTTGTTCAGTTCATTGCATAGATATTATAATTGCGATTTGTTTTACTTGTTATGTAATATATTTTTTTGCGTCTTGAATATCTTGTAGGTGGTTGTCATGTAAAGAAATCCATAAAGAAGATATTAAATATTGGAAGAGAAAAATTCCTCATTTAATGTGTGAAATGCAAAAGTGTCTACCTCCATCTTTTTTCAATGCACAAGAACACTACCTCATACACCAAGTTGAGGAGATTGAATTGTGTGGACCTATACACACTAGGTCAATGTGGATGGTTGAGAGGCACATGAATTTTTTGAAGGCTTTGGTTTGACAAAGAGCACATCTTGAGGGTTCTATGGTGGAGGGATATATGGTATACTAGACTATGGTGTACATTTCTGGATATCTTCCTAAGTTTGCAGCAAAGATCCACGTAGATCGCATTTGGGATCCCAACCCCATTAACAAATTCGAAGGGGAGTACTTGACGGGAAAAGGTATATTGAGGAAAGTGAGAGGTAACTATAAGATGTTAATGTAGTTAATTAATTCTTAATCTTCAAAATAAATCGTTTGTAAGACGTCTATTTATTTTCTATATAGTTGGTCGAGAGTGGGATGCACTACATTTGTATATTACAAAAAATCTTGGTTGGATGACGGTATGGATTGAACGTTGTCAACATTCTAGATGCATGTTAACATGGGAAGGTGTGGCTTCATTGGTTAAAGAAGCTCATTGTGATGGAGATTCCAATGTTACGCAAAGGGAAATTCATTTAGCATATGGTTTAAGAGATAAACAGGTACGTATAAATTTATTAATCACCCATATGTTTATCAACTCATAGTGCAATAAATTTTACATGTTTGATATATCGCAGGTCAAACACCGCAACGCTATGTGTTGCAATGGTCATAAAATTTGCATAAAAAAATTGGATGACATGAAGAAAACTTGTAATTCTGGCATCACTGTAGTCTTTGAGGTGACAAATATTTCATCGAGAAATGATATACATCCTCAATAGTCTCAAAATTGATACTATGGCATTTTGGATGATATACTTGAGTGTGACTTTAATTCCTTCAAATTAGTTTTGTTCGTCATCAAATGGTACAGGTTACGATTGAATTAAAATGATCTTGATAGAACTATTATTAAACATGATAATGGTTTTACAATGGTTAATACAATGTCATTTGAATCAGTTGGGGATGAGCCTTATGTTTTTCCAAGCCAATGTGAGTAGGTATTTTATTTAGAGGTTCCACATAAACCGGGTTGGTCATTTGTTGTTAGACATGATCCAAGAGGAAGGTCGATAAAGTATAATGTGATGGAAGAAGAAGATACCGAAGAAGTAGAAGATGAAGTAGATGATGATCACGATCAACAGTTTCTCAATGATGATGAAGAAGAAGAAGAAGATGATGATGGTAATGATGATGATGATGATGATGATGATGATGATGATGATGATGATGATGATGATGGTGGTGGTGATGGTGATGGTGATGGTGATGGTGATGGTGATGGTGATGGTGATGACGGTGATGATGATGGCGAAGACGATGATGATGGTGGTGGTGATGATGATGATGATGATGATGATGATGATGATGATGATGATGATGATGATGATGATGATGATGATGATGATGATGATGATGATGATGATGATGTTCATGATGATGAATGAAATGTATGAGGTATGCGATTAGTATATTATCCATTTAATATTGATTTCTTGATAGGATTTTTTTTACATAATTAATTCATTATGTTTTGAATTCTAATGCCATTACATAATTAATTCATGATACACCTTTTAATATAGAGATGGAGATAGGGAGAGTGACTATTTATGTGACATTTTTTAAACTTTGTGTTTATTTATGTAATTTGGATTGTTTATCAGCTATGTGATAGATGTTGATTTAAAATACATATGTGATGGATTACATGTTTATGATGATGCATGTGACATTTTTTGAAATTTGTGTTTATTTATAGAATGTGGATTGTTTATTACCTATGTGATGGATGGTGATTTATGATACATATGTGATGGGTTACATGTTTATGATGACACATATGTGATGCTAATTGTGATGCTCAATTACATATATGATGATACATCATGTGATGCTTATGATACGTATGTATTTATTGTTTATCAACTTACAAATGTAGTAATGCTTATGATGTTCAATTGATGGTGTTGATTTCATGTATAGTCCGTGTGTGATGTTGTCACCCTTGGTGGGAATATGTTGTTGACTACATACATCGTCAACCATTTAGCTGAGGATCTTGCATAGTCTACATAAAGTAAAGGTAAGGAATTAAAAAATTTACAATGATTTTGATGACAACATCTTTTTATTATTTAATACTCTTTTTTTCTACAAAGTTCATGTTGTTCATGTTGTGTACTATGTAATTTTTAGCTAACATAAGATAATTGAACTACATGTGTAGGAACCTGAACCCCTTTGATGAGGATCCTGCATAGTCTCATGGATGGACAGGTATAACTAGTCAATACACCCTATAGAAACAGTTTATTTTTTTAAAATTACTTGGAAAACAAACTTCCTCAGTTTTTCAAACCTCGACATTAGAAGAAAATCTAATACAGTTATCAACACTTGAGGCCCCAGTTGGACTTATTCCAATTTTAATCCCAAAATCAACTTTAGGGCCGACTTCTTCATCAAGATTACCCTTATTTGCAAAATTTCTCTCTCATTACCAATTAACTCTCTCATTTGATGGAGTGCAGCTACCCCCAAATACGTATTTGTTAGATCTATCTTCGTTGAGTGAGGGAAATGCAGGAATAGAAAATGAAAGTGAGACATGTAGTAGGTCTACAATAGGGAGATCGACAAGAGGTCAAAATATTAGAAGAAAATTAATAAACGCATGAAATTTTTCCTTGCTCAAGGGGGGTCATGTTCATATGATGATGAGACCAAAGGCGGCATTGAGGTACAAACATCTACATAAACAATGGGTTCCCAAGGAACTTCCTCCAATAAACACCAATTTTTGTGTTAATGATAGGATATATCGCATAACACCTTTGTCGTTACATGGTTTCGACTTATTTTCCATATACGACATAAAGGTCTGTTACAACAAAGTTGTTGAATTAATGGAGTTTGTTGGACCTTGTTACAATTATAATTTTGGATGCAGATTGTTAAATATAAAAAAAGTATGCGTAGGTATGCACTGTCAGCAAATTATATACAATAGAAAGATAATGATCAAAGTAAACGAGTGGCTATATACATTGATGGTCGACCAAAAGCAACAGAGAATATTGTAGGTTTTATAAATAGTATGCGACCTGGGTCAACTAATAAACAACCTAATTGCATATTTGAGGCGTGCGAGGGAAATCATGTATTCATATGTGTGATAAAATCAATAAGTGCAAGCGAAGAGCCTCTAATCGATTACAGTTTTAATCGTATAGATACAAACAAAGTTAATATCATGGGGGTGGTACGTACTATATACCATTTAAATTAACCAACCTCCAATTAATGAATCCAATATACCATTTTATTATAAAAATATTTTGCTAAGTCTATTGGTTTAATTTTGCTAACATTTTTTATATTTTTTCTTTGTCATAGGGTGACATGGATCCATCACATATTGCAGACAGGGATGTAGGTCGCGACACTTCTACTGAGCAGGTAAACCTCATTGTAATTGTATAAATTAGATAGAAGCAAACTGTTACATTATTATGTTCTTTTTTTTTAGTGATTTAGACTAATTTTGTAATTGTTAATGATATTCTTGACACATACGGATGTTTGGGGAAAGGGAAAGGGAGTTGCAGTACCTGAGCACCTCTCTAGGGATGTGGAATCAATAGGATTAAGCGACGATGACCTTGAAAATTCCACACACCCTATGGAATTCATAAAAAAGCCTCTTAGAAAAATTACTAAAGAGATTGTTGCTTTGGCAACCATGCATCCTATGACTGATGAGATACGAGAGAGGGTGGAAGTATTGATTTGGACAATAGAAAACTTGCAAGTAAGCAGTAATGAAAGCTTTTATTATAACAATAGTTTAATAATGGTTTATATTTTATTCTCTTTTATGTCATTAACTAAAATATGTACGTGTTGTTTTTACAACAATTTATCCGCTCTCATGAAAGCCATTGCCATGATCAGGGTGTTGCAGGTACTTCAGGTGATGACAATTTTCTTGTATTATCACTTTCTTGGCTTATCACTTTGAGTACCCAAAACACATCATACTTGATACTGTCAATCTTCAAAATAAAGGTTCATCCTTGTTTACAATTCTTGCACTTTTCATATATTTAATGTATTATTCTTCAGGTGTTGTCAATGTTCCTATGCAAATGTCATCGCCGCCTCATCAGAGGTTAGCCCCACCTGTATTTCCTACGATGTCAGCAACATGTAGCATGCAAACATCCTCTATTGCACGTCATATTGGCCCGCCCACTATTGGTAGATCCCTCTTTTTCTCTATCTTGTGTTATGTGTTTATTTCCCTTCAAGCGTTCTTTCTTGGGGGCATTCCATAGTGGATTCATTTTCTGTAGGAGGAGATGCACATGAGGATGCGCCAGAGGCGACTACTACTGATAACATACCATCATTTCCTAGATCTTCTCATATTGCTAGTATGGGAACATTGCAGGCCACATTGGTGGTGAGCAATGAAGAAATGATTCCATTAAAGATTCAAAAGGTTCTAGGTACTTTAAAATTATTATTATATATAGTCTAATAGTAATTTACTTTATGATCACTCATTTTGGACTAATGATCCCATGATTTTTTTGTAGAAAATGATATTTTCTATAAATATCTTAGTGACATTGCATTGCAGATATTTGGGCCCACCATACGTAAAAGGTGGTACATCATATGTGAACTAACCCTAATCCACTATTTTGATTTCATATCATTGCTAGAATAGTTTTCCTTTGATCCATTTCTTGAACTGTGATAAATGTAGCTTCAGTTCATTTCTGAATCTAAAAGGTTTGTTTTTTCTTTAAAAGGTGGAATGATCAAGAAAAAAGGTTAAAAGATGAATTGACAAACCAAATGGTTGAGTGGTTTGGAAATGACACCTTTGACAAAACCAAGCTCCTTGAAAAAGCTGACACATATCTAAAGTATGTGAGGGACCAATACAGGACCCATTTAGAGAGGAACCTAAAGTACGAGCGTCCCCCCATGATTCCAGAGAGGGAGTGGAAGGACCTGATTTTGGATGCCAAGGAGAGAATTGAAAGGAAAAAAGGAAATACACCACCAAACGCTAGAAGAAGGTACAAGATACTATTAAGAATGTAATTATGTACTAATTAATTACTCTTTATATTTATATAATCTAACATATTTCAAACTTTTTATAGACTGAGTGACACGTCAAAGGCAACCAAGGAAAGACAAGAAAAGCACGGGCAACACAAACTTGGCTCTGGTGGTTATATGAAACGTGCTGCAGGAATTGTAAGTATCTCATGTAAATGAAATATTGCATCAAAAAATTAATAAATTGCAAACAAATTTTTTTTTATCAAAAAATGCAAGCAAAATTCATGATGCCAAGCAAAAATGCAGGGCTCTGAATTCAATAGAGTGCCCATAGAAGATGACAAGAGAATTGCCTACCAGTAAGGCTATTCAGCCATGGCTAAACGACTACGAGAATTGAGTGGGCATACACAATATTCAATTGCATCTGTCACACAGGTAAATATGCTAAATGGAAATTGTTTCAAATTGAATACTTTACCAATAATCTAATTGATGTTGAGTTCCAACATAAAGTGACTATATTTGTTTTAAATAAGCAAGCAATGATAACAATGTGCATGACATTGGAATGCAGCCTGCTAATCATGAAACACCACCTGCACATGAAGGTCCGGATGTGCATCCCAGTAGTGGAGGTATTCATTTGCTATTGAAATTTATTTATGTAGTTATTAATACAATTAAACATCTTAATTTGTAATTAGAGTAGTAATTAATGTAACCTTTATTGTTAATATTTTAGAGCATGTAGTCGGTGGTGACCAAGTGGAGCATGATCTGGGTACACAACATTAAGAACGTGATGTTCCCCACTCAGGTAAAGAGGACCATTGTTATTCCTTTAAACAAATATAATTGCAATTGGTGTTCAACATTAATGTAACCTTTAGTATTTCAACTCCAGATGATCTAGAGGGTGTTTAGCATGTTGAGGTTGAGGCTAGACAAAATGACGTGGCCCCTTCAGGTAAAGAGCGCAACAGTTATGTTCTCTAAATTAATGAAATACTTGTAACAATAATAAAAAATGTTTTGAATTTAACCCATTTCTTTGTTATTGCAGAGGACCCCCCTTCATTTCAGTGTCCTCGTCCTCAGTATAGGACTAGGCATACATCAAGATCATGAGCAGAGGGTGGAATAACTGCATAGAGGGGAAATGATGAAGAAACTGATGTTCCACTTAGTCTTTTCATAGCTTCAAAGAAAAAGAAAAAGAAATGATTGTAATCTACCTTATTTGATAATGACTGATTTTTATGTGTTAGTGAATGAAACTATGTGGTAATTAATGGTTATGGATGATATGTGTTAATTAATATTGATGAATGTTGTGTGTTAATTAATGTTAATCAATGTTATGTGTTAATGAACATTATGTGATATTAATGAATGAATGTTATATTTTATTAATGGTAGAAAGAATGAATGAATGAGTGTTATAAGATGTTAATAGGGAATTTAGAGTGATGTTAGGGGGGGCGAGGGGCCAAATGAGATTCCACCTTCACGTGGTTGGCCTTGTTAAGTAGAGAATATTAAAGTATTCTCGAAACCAAGTGAAGCTCAACAAGATAACACACTTTTCAATATTTTATTATGTTGCACAGTTAATCTTATTGAATAATGTATATTGAATCTTAATTGCAGGGTCCAACAGAGCCAACACGAACAACAACACCATAATTTGTTGGGTATAATGAACTCCCATATTGTCTCGTATGTACACGAATAATATGAGTTTCTCCTAGTGTTGATATCCAAGGTAGGACTACAAAAGTTATGAATATGCCTCATCCTTGTAAGTTTTTTAATTACTTGTCATTTTCTTTAGCATTTTGTTACTTCATGAATGAGATGTTTTCAGATGTCTATTCCATGAATACCTCTCTATTGTATGCTTCATGATCTCGCTTCTGATTCAACTCTTTATATGTCCTAAAATTGTATGAGCCTAATAGCTTCTACTCTTGTTGATAGTTTGGTGGCTCTAAAAAATGGCTCCTTCGAAGAAGTGTGATCCTTGTAATTTTGGCCTTTCATGATGTGAAAAAGAGGTTATGTTATGAATAATGGTCTAGATGATTTAGTTATTTCTTATTATGTTGAGTATGAGTAAATTTGGGCTTCCTCGGCTACGGTCACTATTTTGTACTAACCATTGTCATTTAGTGTGATTTGAGCATGGACTTCAAGTAATCATGAGGGTGTAAACAATATTCAAGTGTAAGGGGGTACGCGGCCTTGACCAAGGGATGAAAGTATCAGGAAAGTACAAGTGATTCATGTGTAGATCAATGTATCATTCACCTATTAATTCCTAGCAACATTCTCAAATAAACAAGCAAACAGGTATGTTGAGTGCATATATACATTTTATGTTTCCGTGATATAACTAAGATATCAAACATGTAACTTAGATTGATTTGCAATTTCATTCATAAATATTAGATCTTCCTTGTGGATTTTTGAATGCATAATGTCTTGTTGATTTCTATATCTTTATTGCAAGTACTCTTTTCAGCATGAAACTCCACTCATTGAGGTCTCTTACTAAATGCAAGCCAGTTATCCTATCAATGATGATACGTTTTGCATGCATTTTATGGGGAAATATTATTAATAGCTATGGTTGGGTTGTTAATTGTTTTGTGAAAATATATACAAGTAGATTGGGACATTAGATTTATAAACACTATAAATTGTGTTTGAGATCATTGTCCTAATTATAATAGTCAACCACCATTGGCCCAAGGCCACACCAACACCGTTGTGACACCAAGGTTTGTGCATACTGGTTTAAGGGATACTCTTAGGACATTTCATTACCATTACATATACACACCTAGTGGGGTTTCCAAACACTTGCTTGAGTAGGCAATATCACTGGTAAACTTGTGATTGTCACAATTGGTACCCTTAGGACAATCATTAATATTTGGTCTATGGCACTTTTTTATGGCTTCTAAATGCTTCTATGGGGTCTAACATTCCATCCAATATTAATGTAATAAAGTGAATTAGAAAGTGTCAAGATGCAAAAAGGTTAAAAACTTGTCAATTGACAACTAAAAGTGTCAATTTGACAATAAATTAAAGTTGTAAACACCCAAAAGTGGTTGTATGGGTGGTTAAGAGTTGGTTTTCGGTTTCGATGAAGGGAAGAGGTTTAAATATGTTTGTAATGATCCAAAATGAAGAGGTTGAGGTTCGGATTTTCTTGGCATTGTAAGAGTTTTGGGTTTGGCAATAAAAATACAAGGTTTTCCTTGCAATTTTTCTCTAAAATCTGTAATTTATTGGTCTGAAACTCTTCTTTGCTTCATTTTTTATTGGAAATGGATTTGAAAATGTAGAGGAGTGTTTTTAATATCATTTGATACTATTATTGAAGGTTTTACATTCAAATATGATATACTTCTATTGGTTGTTCTAAAATCTGTTGTAGGTGATTGTATTAGGGAGTTTTGAGAGTCACAATGCAAATGTGACCCGATCCACTTTATGTGGTTGCTATTTATTGTGGAATGGGTCAGTAATATTGTATTATATGTTTTTCTAACCTTACATGTGCAGGAATAACAGGGAGATGAAATGTTGATACCCTAGGGTAAGAGATTGAGTGAAGAAAAGCATGAAAATGGAGGCATGAGTATAGCAGCAGAAGATCTACCTTAAGGAGGTAGTGTTTCTATATGAAAAAGTGTTAGGGGATGGTAAATTCATGGTGAATACCAATTTTCAAGATTTGGAAGTGATTTTTGGGGTTTGAACAAGGAGGCCCTAGTTTTTTAGGCCTAAAAAGGGGGGTTTAGTATCTAACCTATCAAATGAGTGTGTATTTTCTTGAAACCTGGAAAATATATGGTTTTGGAACATTTTTCAAGACCTTTTTTTGGTTTAGTGTTCTGGTCGTACTATTTGTTGGTACTTGCTTTGGAAAAGAGGGCTAATTGGGCCTAGTTGGTGTGTAGCAGGGTGCTGGTCTGAGTATTTCATCCAAAAGACCCATAGTTTATTTTCACATATGTTATGTAACTTTTAAAAGGGTATATAGATATATAATTTTTGTTTCAAGTGTTTTGGGATTATTTTGAGTAAAGGTTAGATTACCCGTTGAACAGGGCTACTAGGGATTGACCTATTTAGGGACCCAGGTAAGGGTTTGTGAGTGAACCAGTTGATAGGGTGAGTGAAGACTACTGGGTAAAGTGGAATATGGTATTTAGAGACCCTAGGAAGTGTTGGAACAAGTTGGTGAGGTTGATAGTTCTATTTGGGCATCTTGGTGAAGCCTAGTGAAGGAAGGTGAAACAAGAAGAGTTGAGTTTTCAAGAAGAAAGAATGATGAGTTGCATCTGTTCTCTTGGTGTTGTTCCCAATTGAGTATTTCTTGATTATGTATGAAAATGGAATTTTTCATATTTCTGTCGACGATGTATTTGAGATGTCTTTCATTTAGATATGGCGTGAGCTTAGTCCTAGAGTGAGACTAGGGAGTGGCTCCCACTCCTATCCCTCATCCATCAGCGTACTTGGTATGCTTGGAATTCATGTTTGGGGAGTTTTTTAATCAAGTGATAACTTAACAATAGACTTGGGTTAAAACAAATAACAAGAAAATTGGTTCCTTGAGCACGCCTTGAGGGCTATCACAACACCAAGGGTGTTTTGGGAAGGCATGCTCACACATGGAGCATTGGGACTTGTACGAAGAGGCATGCCTACTCACAGAAGGATTATGTGATCATTGTTCTCATTTAGATGAGATAATTCTTGGTTCCATATGGTCCATCCCCATGTAGCACATACGATGAAAGGCATGCCTGCACATGGAGCGTTGGGACTTGTGCAAAGAGACATCCCCGCTCATGTAGCACAAGGATTGTGTGATTGTCATTATTGTCTATATGAGAGAATGCTTGGTTCCATATGGTGCATCCCCATGAGCAAATACAATGAAAGGCAAGCCCGCACATGGAGCGTTGGGACTTGTGCGAAGAGACATACGATGACACTTCCTCCACTGCACTCTAGAATCTAATGCCTTGTTTAGTTTTAAAGTAGTGACCCTATGTGGATTCATGACTTGGTATCATCCTTCTCTATTGATGTTGCATTGTATTGTTCCATTACTTGTGTCATGTATGCATCGTGTATGACATGTGTGAGCCTATCACCTCCCTTGTATACTTTGATTGACTATTTGGAACTATCTCCACAAGCACGATGGGGTGGACCTAAGGGTTCCACGTGGTCGAGTGGACTTAAACAAAAAAAAGGTTGGAACTATTTTATATCAAGTGTTTTTGTGGGTGGTCATAATGCATTT
This sequence comes from Cryptomeria japonica, assembly GCF_030272615.1. Lineage (NCBI taxonomy): Eukaryota > Viridiplantae > Streptophyta > Pinopsida > Cupressales > Cupressaceae > Cryptomeria > Cryptomeria japonica. The sequence continues at coordinate 687,125,578 of NC_081414.1, forward strand.
ATGTTTTCTTTTAAGATGCTAGTAACATTATTTTGAGTACTATCTTTACCTATTGCACTTTTCTATTGGACTTGATCAACCCAATAACCTTGTACATGTGATTTATTTTATTAAAGAGGATATTCATGTAGTCCAGAATGCAAGATTATCATCTTTGAATATATGTTGAATATATAATAACGAGTGACTACTTAGTATGAGATAAATATACACTATCTTTACCTATTGTACTTTTCTATTGGACTCGATCAACCCAATAACCTTGTACATGTGATTAATTTTATTAAAGAGGATATTCATGTAGTCTGAAATGCATGATTATCGTCTTTGAATATATAATAACGAGTGACTACTTAGTATGAGATATATACATGTCATTCAATAGGTATATGTCATGTATTGACATAGGATGACACTTTATATGAGATTATCAATTTGGGATATACTTATAAGAAATATGTGCATATATAGTAGATAAATTCATTTCATGTATATATATAGTAGATAAGTTTTGGTAGCTCCCAAGAACAACTAACTTAGATAAGGTAGATAAAGTCATTTCATCTCCCTGGTTGGCTTTAAAGGCTCTTATATTTGGGTTAGCTAATTCCCTATCAGCACCATTTTTAATAGGTTTACCAGTACTCAGTGGTTCATACAGTCCTCTTAGGAGTTGAACCATCTCAACCATGGTGCACATGATCATATTAGCTTGAAACCAGTGCGCCTCATATTAGCTTCAAACCTATAACCCCTATTGGTAGCTGATGGAGATAGAATATCATTCGATGTACATATCAATGAGGTTTGCTTTACGTCTAGATAATAATATTTAAAAAATAAATAAATAAATGTTCGTCGAAATTATGATGCAGACTAAGCTTTCCACCGACGATGGAATCCTCGGACCAACAATGTTCTCGTCGGTGCAAATTTTTTGGATTCGTCGAAATTCTGAGTCAAACTACACAAACATTCGACGAGGATGTTGTATGTCCAACGACACTTCCTTGTCGGACGATCGTCGATGCATATTAATGGACCGACGACACAACCATTGGACAAACAACATCCCCATTGGTGCAAAGTTTCAGACTTCTGTCGACTTTTCGATGCAATCTAAACAAACATCCGACAGGGATGCTGTATGTCTGACGACTTTTTTGACCAGAAGAGCGATCATGCCCGCCGTCGGCAGAGTCCATGGGATTGTCATATTTCCGATGATCAGAGGCATCGTCGACAAGTCCGACGACGAGTTTTCAACAACTACTTTTGTCGGTAGTCCGACGAAAAGTAGTCACAATTCCGACAATCGGCCATCGGAAATTAGCCCCAAGCGTACTAGTGTGGTTCATTGATGTAGGAAATTGCAGGTACAAGTACTGTATAGGTACGAGGTATCATCTCCACCTGGCTCCACAAGTCTAACCGTACCTAATTAACCTAATGGAAGTGGAGGAGGTAGTTCTAAGGTCCTAATGTTAACCCTAGCCTTGCTCAATTGTGAGTGTCATCAGTCTTTTGTTTACCTTGTCGGTTCACCAAGTAGGCCACTTTTCCAACGTTGGTATGTGTGTCATGTTCTATTTTGGTTTCAGTTGAGTGTTGTGTGTTATGCGTTTGTGTGTTTAATTATTCTCTTCTTAAGCAGTTAATGAGAATTTAATGTGTCATGTTGAATAAAGAGAATTAAGAATAAATTATATTAGAATCATTTTTATGGTTAATTAATTAATAGATTATTTTTAATTGTCTAAGTTAGAGTGAATGTTGAATTATTAGTGAAAGTTAAATTATATTTGTCTTGAGTAATTGTTTAAAAATAAATAAAAAATAAGACCATTGTTTTATAAATTGATAAACCAAATTCTATTAAGCTAGCAAAATTAGAGTATTTATTTATTACCATATGGTGAAATTAAATAGGTGTTATGCATTTTTGAACAATTAGTATTATTTTCCAAATTTTGAAGATTTCCAACCCTACAATGGATTTTTGAAATTTTGATTGGGAAGGATTTGCTTGGAGAAATTTTGTGGGTAGGAGCTTGTTGGATTCGAGCGGGAAAACTCTTGTTTCTACTCAGTTTTCGTGAGTTCTTTCAGAGTCTTTGTCTCCATGTTTCATTTTTTAATTCTTAAACTTGAAGGTGATTTTTATTTGTTTTCTCCTTTGATTCTTTATGAAATTGTGTAATTCTTGTTGCAAATGGATAGCAAATGGATTTAGAACCTTTCTCCAATTTCAATTTTGGATTTTAGTCTAGATATGAATTTGTATGTTTCAATTTTTAAAATGAGAGTTGCTTTAGGGAAATGCTGCCCAAATTTTTATGTAAGCCCAAAAAGTGAATTTTATTTCAAAAGGATGTTGTTGTTCACCCATCAACCGATGGGTTTTAAGGAATTTTTGATTTGGCATGTTTTAATTTTTTGAGTTTTTGGAGGTCCATCAATGGTGGATGGCCTCCAAAACCTGGTTATTGGTCTCCTTAGACTTTTTGAAAAATGTGAATCAGATATTTTAAATGTGAAATTGTTATGTGGAATAATTATATTATATATGAAAATTTCAGTTGTGGATTGAATCAGATCTACTCTCCTAGCGTTAGGGCCAACTGAGTAATTGAATTCATGTGCTAGAAATGCATTGTTCCCATGAGTTATTTGTGTGAATTTAAGAAATAATTAATTATAAATCTGCTGATGTGTATCTGCATATATATCTCTATGAACAGAGATAAATAAATAAATTATATATATATATATATATATATATATATATATATATATATATATATATATATATATATATATATATATATATATATATATATATATATATATATATATATATATATATATATATATATATATATATATATATATATAATTTTACGTGGGGAGGAGAGGCATAATCCATCCCCAAACCCCACGGTTTTGGGGAGATCGAGAGCACCACTATGTGGTGCCTCTCAACCCACCGTGGTGGGGAGAGACACCACATAGTGGTTCTCTCTCACCACATATATGGTGTTGGGCGGAGAGAATCTCCTCCCCACACACCACCATATGCCTCCCCTCACACCATGATATGAATCTTGTGGCCTTAAAAATAACGTAGTCAAAAAACAAATCACAATTAATGTTATTTCCTATCCAATGCGTAAAATTTAATATTGATTTTAAATTCAATGTGTGTGTGTGTGTGTGTGTGTGTGTGTGTGTGTGTGTGTGTGTAATTTTTATTTTTAATTTGTTAATGGTAATTTTCAATTTGTAATTTTATTTGGAATATGGTATTGGATGAAATTTGGTTTATTTTAAAAGAAATATCAGTTTAGTAATTAATTTATAAATATATGTTTATATATTTATACTATGTATTTTGAATTTACTATATGAAGAAAATGTTAAATATTGATTTGATGTAAATGCAAATTAGTTGTGCAAATGAAATTTATATTGTTAGCCATCAATTACGTTTAGTCAATATGAATTTGAATTGGAAAGGTTATTTTGATTTAAATATTGAATTTAGTTTTCAAAAGTATTTTAAATGTTAATTTTATTATCTTGAAATTTGAAATTTGAGTGATATTTGTTAGAGCCTGGAAATTGGATTAAATTGAAATGATTATATATTTATTTTTAAATGATGTGTTGTTCCCTAATGATTATATCTGCAATTAGAGATTGTTAGTTTAAAGTATATTTTGAGTGATTGTTCTAATTCCTTAACATGGATGAATTTAGAGTGCAAGTAGATTCGTTTGAGTGTTTACTCTGATTGGTGAATTTTTGGTGTTGATTTGGTAAAGTCATTCTCATGTCATGATGGCATGTTGTTGAATATCAGTTTATTTTGCAAGTTTATTTGGTTAAGTTTTGGTTGTGGTCGTACATGCTTTATTGTGGTTTTGGTCTTGTTTTGTGGATAGACCAATTGTTTGTTTCACACCTCCAATTGGTTTAACCATGGTAGAAGGTTTGTTTAATCATATTGTCCTTTAGTTTTATTTTTTTGAACTCCTTATGTTAGTTGGCTTTTGTGTTTTGCCTTGGGGTTCTTTGGAGGTTGTGTATTGTCATAAAGAAGAGTGGCTTTTGAGTGGGGGCCGCGCCCGAAGAGGTAGCAGGGTAACTCATCAAAAGTTGAGTAATAAGTGATAACTTAATTTAAAAATGGGGGGTTGGTTTTTACAAACATTAATCAAGATAAATTATGGCCCTCTCATGGTTGAGTGCTAGTACAGACTCAGGATGCAGTGGGAAGGCCTGGAATGGAAAACCAACTACCTTGTCCTCACGAAAGGTTTGTTGGGTCTGCATGAGACATGGATGGGGGCCAGAGGTTCGAGAGAGGCTACCAGGGTAACCTAGGATGGGGGCTGGGGCCTATGGATTTTATTTTATCTTTATTCAAGTAGTTATCATAGGCTTTTTCTATTTTTCATATTGTTGTCATCCTAGCAAAGGGTAATTATGAGTCTTGGTGAAATAGTATCCTAACACATCTTAGGTGGCTAAATGTTTTCCCTTATTTGTATGGACTCATACCTTAACCAACCACGTTAGGAAGTAGTACATCTTGGGGTATTATCATAGACCATGTTATAGGGGTTATTTTGTCTAGTGTTGATCATGATACCATGTGTGCTATATCGGACCTTGAGTGTCCCCACACACTTTGGACTAGAATTTGGAAGATGCATGAAGACCCTCATATCTCTCCATCCTCATGGGATCTTGTAGAAGATTTCCTTCTTCCCTTTGAATATGCAAATTTTATACCCTTTGATGATGATGCTTTAGTGGAGCTTGAGTATGTCACATGTCTTGCATGATATTATTGATTAGAGACTTGTCTCCATGATCCCACTCGTCACATTGATACATCATCTCCATCTCAATATATATCTTCTAATTATTTTTACAATCTTGGCATTGGCTCATGCATTGCCCCCATTGATTTAGTTTAGTACATTGATAGTCCCCTTCTAATTTTAGCTTTGTGGGATGACCTCTTGCCAGACATTGTAGGGTTATTTGTTGAATCACACATTGTAGACATTGGGGACATATTTGAGGATCTTAACTTCCTCTTTGATGGAAACTTCAATATTCTTGTCATCACATCTTCATTAGTGTCTTCCAAAGTTGTTTATCAAGTATATTCATAGTTTTTTAGATTTGTTTCAATTGGTCAGGCACACCATGATTCATACATGTGGATAGTTGATAAGTCTTCCATGGCACCCATCATGAGACTATTCCTTCTATCTCCTTTCATGGAGTTGCTTCTACCTTGGTCTTTAGATCTATTTCTTAACAAGGGGAGGAACATTATTTATCACTCTTGGATCATCTTTAGCATTCATCTTCGAGCATTCACCTTCAGCATTAGAGATTCTTGAATATGGGGGGAGGGATACATCGTCTCTTCCTTTCTCCTCTATGAAGGGGATATTAATTGTACTTAGGGGGGACATTTGGAGTCCTCCATGCTTAGTTACATGTACTCTATTTCATTTCTTTTTCTATCTTTTACAGAGGAGTTTTCTCCCACTGTATTTTTTTCCTTTGCTCCATTTATGAGAGTTGCATTGGTTTGTACATGGGTACCTAATTAGGCCTTTATTGATAGGACCCATTTATGCTTGAATTTTGTAAAGAAACTTGCAACCATATTTATGATAATTTCCACATAACCCAATTTAGATTTAAATCAAATTAACACATAGAATCCACATGCAAAGAATAGACAACATACCCATCAAATGTGACACAAGATATATCCTGGGAAAACCCTCATGAGGGAAAAACCCAGCCTCCAAAAGCATCATCCACCGTGTATTATCAGCAATGCAACCATTACAATACAACTATGGAAAGCCTTCGAAAACCCAACCATAATGAAGCACTCCATGTGACCAAGCATTAATCCACACATCTCATGCCATACTTCCTCCTTCACAAATGCTAACCTAGATAACCCAAACAATTATCCTTGTGGTGGTTTTATAGAGACAAGCAACCACAAAACCACCAAGTGGTATTACATCAAAACCACGTGACAATAAAATATTATATTTTCCTACCTACCCTTGACCCACATTTAATATTGGGTACTTCATCACAATTACATTCCCCAATATTAAATAAATACAATATAATAATACCAATGTGCCAACGCAACTCATCAAATGGTTACAATAATATTTCAAGGGAATCTCTACATGTTGCACGTCCATATAGGTGCTCCTAGGTGCAACAATACAATATGATATTACAATATAATTCCATGTCCACCTCACACAATAATAAAATATTACAACAATGAAACATTATTATGCAAGGTGTACAACACCATTTTCCCAACAAATTTTGCATTCATCATTATCTTTAAATAGCTTCTCCCTAAGCTAATATTAAGGTGGGTGTTGGAGTAATTAGGACATTATGGAATTATTTAATTATTTAGATTCTTTAATTAATTTGTTCACTTTTGATAAACTTAGGTTTTTTTTTTAATCTTTTATTAGATTAGGCTATTAATAGATTAAGTTCACTTAGTTGAGTTAATCTATAATTCTTTTAGCTAATTTTTGTTTCTTGATTTTAGATTAGGTTTCTCTTTCTTTATATAAAGCAAGTCATTCATTCATTGTAATCTATCCAATTTTGTTACAAGTTAATCTCAATGTCAAATTCCTCTTTGGACCAATCTCTCTCAAGGTTTCATAGCATTAGTCATAGCTTTTTCTCTTTAGATGTGATATGTGTTTTTCTTACAAGTGATTCATGGGCTTGTGGGGTACACCAAATAACTCCAACAATATTCACATGTGAAGTTAACTTAGACCTCCTAGGTGGCATTCTAGAATTTAGTGATGTTGGGGTCATGTTCACCTCATGTACTTTTAATTTACTAAGCATTTACTATTTTCATTAAGCATTTAATATTTGTGTCATGTTATTTGTTTGTATTACATTCCACAATTCCTTTATAAGTAGGGCATCTCATTGTATATTTCATATTCAATCAACTATTTTATGCATCCTTGTTATGCAAGCTATTTTTGCCATTCTCTCTTATGGAAGTGTTTTGATCTTATAGGGATTTCAAGGGTGTTGAGGAGTCACCTATCTACTCCTACATAATTATATTTATTTTAATTATATATTTTTAATGTATAATATCAAGTGGGAGAATGGTAAAATTAATGTGTCATTTACCTTGCAAAGATACATATAATTCATGTAGATCTACAATACTCTTAGAAAGTTTTCTTAGATGCCTACAGTGTAAAATTTGAAGTTAACTTATAATTTATATTACCTATGTATCTTAGAATTATTCATTATATGCGTTCATTAAGAAGGTGAAGCATAATAGTGGTGGTTATCACTGATTTTGGACTCATTGAATGCACTTTCGTAATTCTAGGTACTAGGATTGAGGATTGGAGAATTGTATATGATACAAAGGGCCTACTTGAGTTAGCCACTCCATTTTGGAACACTATATTTTGGGATTTGATTTATTGGGTGTTATGACACTTAAGATTCCTTTCCAATAAATATTACTATTCTAGGGGTTGACTAATTGCACCCATGTGGTGTGTTAGGAATTGTATGCGAAAAATATCAATTATATGCAAATAAATATTAAACACATAAATAATAACAATGAAGAGACAATATTTAACGTGGTTTACCCAATCTTGAGCTGCATCCACTGAACAAAGAGTCCAATATTATTGTCTTGTAAATCAAAACCAATTACAACCAACAATCCCCTTGCAACTCAATACTGCTGCAAAATGCTACAAAATTCTCTACTGAAAAACCCCAACCCTTAGTTGTTTTATCAAGGGGCACTGCCCCTTGACCCCATCTTGGGTGAGCTGCCCCCAAACCCCTATCAAAAAATATGGGGGGAAACTACACCGATAGAAGTACGGAAAATTTAATCTCCGAGTCTTATTAGGCTCCATATAACAACATGGTGTACATGTGAATTCATTGATGTATTTTCTATTTTTAGAAGACATTCTCCAAGGTGGGCATGGGGTTTTTCATGATACCATGTTTTTGGTATCGATTTCTTTAAACTATTTATGATTTTATCTTTTATTTTTACCTATTTATTGAGGGAATGAGATGGTGGTCTTGGATGAGATTATTTTATAGGTACATAAGTACTATAAAAGTGGTATAAAAGTGAAGACAATGTTAGTATGTTAGATGTAGCTTATATTTGAAGATAAATACATACTTGTCCTCTTTGTTGTGTAGGTTTTCTCCTAAAAGGGTTTCTCCGTGTAAATCTTATGTTGACATGATTTTCTAAATTATTTAATATTGATAATTTACTCAATCACTCAAATAATATTATGGCAATCCTTATTTAAAGAAATAATTTTTATATCTTCACACACTTTTACAAGGTTTTATTGTAGTAGCTTCACCTTGTTTCTTAATAGTAATATCATAGATTGTGACAATATGCATATGGAGGAAACGAGCTTTCTATTAATTAGGTTTTTGGCCATTATGATTTTGATCCACTACGTATTTAACTCACACATATCAATAGTTAGCTATTCCTTTTTTATATTGCTTACTTTTTTTATATGTTATTGTATTGATTTCACTATATGTGTTTATAAGTGTTGTACAATCATGTTTTATTTTATTGTTTCACTTGACCATATCATTTGATTGAAAGGTGTACATGCCTTTTGTAGGCTCTCTATGATCATAGTTAGTTCACCAGGAGAAATGTTGGAGTCATTCTTCATGAAACCTCTAGCACACCAACTTCACACACAAGTAAATTATGCGTCAATTATGAAAACTTTATTCAATTTCATTTACTTATCATGCTCAATTATTACATCATGGTTTTAATATTTCATTTCATCTATGTTTATCTTTCCTCCTTGATTTATGGGTATTGCTTTGTAGTCAACACACTTCAATATGGAGCATACTATCACTAATTATATTCTCATTTTATGAGTGATAATTCATATATTAAGTCTTTACTTAAAGGGTATGGTCCAAGTCAAATGATTGCATGTTGTATATAAATGACAAAGGGGGGCACACGTTAACTCCAATATGCTTAGGATAAAAAATGTTAAATTAATCATACCATGCTTATTTGTCTTTCCTACTTTACTCTAGCATATATATCTATGTATATTTGCATGTACACTAAAGTGGAAAAACATATAAGGGATAAAAGTGCATACTCTACATTTAAATAGCTTCAAGTTATGACACTTTGTATGAATGGCATACATAAAAGTTCTTATTTTGAAGAACCAATTTCATCTTTTGGAGGAACTAATTGACACTCAACCCTAAACCCAAGATACAACTATGAATATATCAACATGGTCTAGACCAATTACCCTTCTCAACATTTTCTCACTTAGGACTAAGTTGCATGATGTAAGTTAGTCTCCATATTTGAATTCCAAATTTCTCATCTATCAACTCTTTTCAACATTTTAGGTCATGTTACAAAAAACATTGAGTTGAGCGACTAGAAACTTGTATTTAAGGTTCCTCATAAGTCGTGAGGAAATATCAATTACTAAGTGTTGTCAAGAAAATTGCATAGAAGAACTATTATGTAATCCTAATTGTATTAGTTTTCGTCTCAATTCTATTAATGTTGGATTCCTACTCAACGCATTTCTCTTACATATACAACTCCTAAGAATTTGACTTCTATTAAAAAGTCAAAAGTCAAAAAGTCTTATATCTACTTTACAATAGATATTATTATACTTTTCAAGCCAACTCCTTTTAATGACAAAAACACAAAAAAAAGCCTTACAAAAAAGAAAACCAGATAGATCACATTGTATGACCCTACCTTAAACTAGGTCACCTAATCTGACCCAATATTCCAAAGCTTTAAACATCAAATCATTTTGAGCAAAGCCCAACACTTTCTTTGCATTGTAATGACTGAGCAGTTCGCTCAATATTCAGTCGACTTTCATAATCTTGACAATTCCTCCCAGAAAGTTGCTCATTCTACGCTTCAAGACATTCTAATCTAATTATTCTTCTGAAATTGATGCCAATGATTACACCGAATGCTTATATCAATTACAGTAAGAGCTAAGATAGATAGGCGCTGTATTGAGGCCCATAAAGAAGTAGATTTATACTGTATCTAGTCTGAAAGCTACAGATCTGAGAAGCACTTGTCTTAGATTTATACTATCTAAGTAATGGATGGGTCGCCATCAGATTTATTCCAATCAAACTTTACGAGAAAAAACAATACAAAATTCCACTGACCTGCATTACATTTCCCAATTGTTTAATAGAAGCTGATGTGGAATTTAGCTTGAATGACTATGTTGGGATGAAGGTATGACAGTCAAAAATTGTGGGTGGATGGTTTGGTTGGTATGAGGACTTTTATTCAAATATTATTTAGTTTAATGGTTAAATAATTGAAGATAGTAATCTTATATTTCATTGAGGTTGAAACATGTTAAATAATAGTATTTTATTGGTAAAAAGTTATTTTTAAGGATTGAAATATGTGATGCCTAAAAACAATCATATGAGTGTACTTTAAATTATTGAAGTTGATTTATCTTTCAACATAAAAATATTGACAACGGATCATTTGTATTCAATTGAATAGGTGTGTAATGTTAATAATAAGTTATTGGAGTTTGGGTGTTAATAGTGTTGTGATTGAGGTTTTATTCACAAATGAGAATGAGTTCATTTATACTTCATATATAATGAATTTATCGCAATAGTATGGGGTAGTCTCATATAGCTATAAGCCATTTGTAGACCCATATACAAATCACTTGACATTGTGGACTATAAAAGAAACTTTATTTCTTTCTCTCTTTATACTGATATTGTTCGTTTAGAGATAGCAATGAGTTAATTTGAAGAATTCAACTAGTTCTTACATTGTAACTCCAAGTTAACTAAAACTAACACTACAATATATATGTATGCATGCATGTATGTCTATGCATATCTGTATGCATATGCATATGCGTATGTGTATGTGTATGTGTATGTGTATGTGTATAGTGTGTATGTTTACATGTACGTGTATGTGTATGTGTATGCATATATGTATGTAAACAAATGAATTAATAAAACATTTAAGAAATACATCCAATTTTTAAATAATTAACACAACAACATATTAATTATTTACACAAAAATTTATCCATAACCCCATATATATATATATATTCCATTTTGAGTTCTCTCACATTACATGGTATTTTATTGATTAAACTTACCAAACACAATAGAATTGTATGATCCAAGCCAAGTATAAACTATATATTTTTCTTCATGTTTGCTTCTCATGGGTTGGTGTGAGAAAGAGGCTCAAGATTATATGGCATTTGAAGGCGTGAATATCTTTGTAAAAATGACAAATATTATTTTGTTTGTGGTTGTGGGGCTTTATTGCTTTTAATCTTTAAAAAAATAATCTTATTTCAACTACCACCACACTATGGCATTTATGTTTTTAAAACTTTCCTTTATTATTTATTGTATTGTAATACCAGGTATTTAGATCACGTGTAGTTGAGTTAAACATGCTCCACTATCATATCAAAATCATTCATAGTGAGGCTAAACGTATTGAAATTGTTGCCTACAACAAAAATATTAATGTACTCTTTACAATAGAATGATTTAAATTAATTAATTACATGGTGATAAATTGAATAATTTTATATGATATTAATTTATTTTTATTTTTTATTTTTTATTTATTTATATTTATATTTATATTTATTTCTAATTGTATCTTAATTTTATCTATATCTTTTTTTATATATTTGTTCTATTATTAATTTAAATTTATATTTGTTTATTCTAACACTTTTACAATTCTTGAATTATTTCAATGATATTGTGCTTAGATTAAGTTCAAGTTTTTTAGAATTGACCTTCAAACTTCATTTTTCAAATAAAAATTATTGGTCTGTGTCATTTTCTTCTATTCATTAGGAGTCAAATTGGTATACATTTGTGTAACTATTGGTTATGTCTTAGTATTAATTACATCCATTTGTGTAATTACAAACATCCTAGAACATCTTATGTTCATCAAAAAATAAGAAGGAATAGGCAAATTATAGAGACAATTCATTCTAGGAACACTAAAAGGATCATATTTACATCAAAATTGACATACAAACCATTGAATTCGTGAGCTTTTTGTCTTTAATCATTTCGTAGAACGTTAACCTATCAAATGAGTTGACTAAACAGAACATGGACCTCATAATGTAGTACTTTTCATAAAATATTTTTAAATACTATCATTTTTTGCACATCAACAGATAGTAGAGATTCTAGTGAACCAGTTATACAATTCGATATTTAACTAAATCACTCCCACATGTTATAGGATCAATAATATGTGAGACAAATGTGCATTCTCCTCTCGCATTCTCGTGTGACCTTAAGGATCATAAATAAGTATGTTTATTTTTCATTTTAAAGGGCTTGCTTGGAGATTTTATCACCTTAAGGGACAACCTCAACTCTAGTATTTTGACAGAGTATAAATAGTGAAGGTGAATCAAAAGAGACGCCTCTTGGAAGTTTTGATTTTGTCATTCGGGCTAAGCCCCAAGAACTTTATACCTTGGGTATATTAAGGAGAAGGGTGGGTTACCCTCTTCTCATGTCTATTTGAAATTTTGACATTTTCAAATCCATGGATTTAGGCCTCATGTGCCCTTGTGACATATAGAGGATATCCCATAGATAAGTATTGTAAAGCCTATTTTAAGACCTTTTAGTCCTTTTTTCCTTGTAATGCACTAGTGTCAGAGAGGGAAAGTGCTCACATTATGTTTCCATATGGTAAGATAGAGTTTACTTTGGGCAAAGGTAGTCCTCCAAGGTAAAGGGTGTAAGGTGGTACATGACCTTACATTCCTTAGCTATCCATTTCATGTGGTATATGACACTAATGGGATGGATGTCAACATTGTGAGTCCACAAGGATTAGCACACCTTACCTTGAATAATGATAATCTTTTTGTTGTGTCTTTTGTTTGTGTGTTGTATTTACCAAGTGTTTGTTTGTAAACTTTTAAACCAATTTTCATTCAAGTCAAATTTGAAATCATTTTTCTTGTTTTGAAAACACATTGCCCATCAGTATCCTTAAAACATAAACATTGAAGCCAAGCTTAAGATAACCATCACTTAGTGAAAAACCTATTAACCTTGTTCATCATCAAAACTATAGCTCAACAATTCCACATCAACCAAATACCTTGTCCAAATAGACTACATCCTTTGGCCAGTAATCCATTTTTCCTCACCATCACCTTGATATAAATCTAGTTAGCTTTGAGTCACATCTAAGAAAAAATTAGGATACCTTGTTCATTGCATCATCCTCATTCACATTATCCATATAATCTACACCCATCATGATCCAAATCTATCCTTGTTCATAGTTGAAAGTATCAGTTTTGGATATCTTGATCAAAACCATCACCTTAGTCCAACCTTTTGGACCTTTAATAATCCTAAGGCCCATTATCCAATCCTTCAAAACTCTACACCAATCCATAGATTAAAAAATCAAGTCATAATCAAGTCATCCCTAAGATCCAAGTGTGTAGCCTAAACTTTAATCCAAGTTCATCAAATCTAATCCATTTGATCCATTGATCATTTCATTACCCAATCAAATTGTCCAAACAAGACCATTCTAGTTCATCCATCTTTAAGGCGATCCTTCATTATTAGGATTTGACTCCCCTTTTGACTAGTCACCTCAAACCTTACAAGGTCATTAATTCACCAAGTCTTCAACATCTATCCTTTCCCACATCAAGGCAATGGACCCATATCCCACACCAATGAAACCCAAACTCATAATCAAAGCAAGTCCAAAGATAATAATCAAGGGAAAAGACAAAAAAATGAGCCCTCTAGATGAGATTCTTTTCTTCAATTGAGCCATGTGTAATGACTACAATACAATTGTGTAACAACTAATATATGATCCTTATGATAGCCATGATGAGTTTGCCTACCAATATAAATGTTATCCTTGTGATGATGAGGATGATACAACTTGCCAATCTAAATAAATGATGATGATAGCATTGACCAATACACCATCGATGAGATCTTGTTTCCCACCATCAACTCCCATATCATTCAGAAGAAAAGACCTCCCAATAGCTACCTCATGATCCAACATAAAACATCCATGATCCATTATAACGACACCTTTGGCAAAGATAATACCATCCTAGAATAATATCCCCCATCACCCAAATCCATATCATGTGAATCTTCTTCACCCAAATCTTATAAAGATGCCTCTACATCTTTCAATTCATTTGCATCCACCTCCTCCAAATCATTATCACCCAATTATTTGACTCATCCCAATCTCATATAGGTTCTACAACACCCTCATCCAAGTCCTCCAGCCAACCTCACATAGAGTCCGCTCATTCATGGAATAATGATTGGTCCCATATATCTATTATTAATTTTATCCAAGAACTACTCACATTGGATAACCAACAAATCTGTAGAGGAAGGGATTTTCTACCCTCAAAGTGATAAACCTCAAGGAGAAAATTGACCTTTGCTATGTAATGCCCCACCAGGAACCCCAAAGGAAAACCAACAACTAAGGGTGGAATAATTTAATTTTTTTTAAAGTATAAATCACATTAAGTGCATTAATTACTACATTGCACAATAAACACAAGCGGAAGACTTACACTAGAATTCCTAAAGGGTTACCAACAAAGAATTAAACTAAAAGTTAAATTCCACAATTACGATTAATCCAATTATCCAACATTACTCAATGAACATAGTAAAACATATACAATAACATATTACACCATTTAAAGATTGAAAGAGTAACAATATAACTTTCTCTTAAAATTAAGCATTTACACAATTCATAAAGAAAGCTGATAAATAAAATCCAAAACTTAGGATTACATTGACCTTAAATACATGGCTTCCAATAATACATTCAAAGTTAACATAATAATCAAATACAAGATTACATAAATTCATAGATACAATTGACCACATAGGTCTCCAAAGAATAATAATCTCCAACATGAGATAGAGCATGAGTCACGAACCACGGGAACACTTGCAAAGCCAATCCTCGCATAAAGGTATGAACAAGAACATCCACTGGGAAGTGGCACTACCACCCGACCATGTGATCCCAAAATGGAATCACCCCACCGTGCTAGGAGATAGTAGAGGACCCTCAAGCAAGCATAAGCAAGGCATGGATGATAGAACAATACGACTCCATGATAGCACAATACGGCTCCACAATATTCTAGGTGACTCAACATCACAATACTCAAGTGACTCGACATCACAATACACTAGTGACCCTAAAGAGAGAGTGTCATCGCATAGCTTATGATGGTTACCCTAGGTAGGCCTCCATAGGTCCCGACCCCCATCTTGGATTATCCTGGTAACCTTTCCCAAACCTCCGGCTCCATCTAAGTTTCATGCAGACCCTACCAACCCTTCGTGAAGACAAGGTGGTCGGTTTGCCATTCCAGGCCTTCCCACTACATCCTGAGCCTATACGAGCACTCAACCATGTGCGGGGTACAATATCTTATATAATGTTAAAAACTACCCACCCCCTAATCAATTATTAGGTTATCACTTATTAACTAAGCTTCGAGGGGTTATCCTACCTTCCACTTCAGGCGCGGCCCCCACTCGAAAGCCACTCTCTCATAGGACACTAAACAAGCATGGTCACTCCACGAGGACCCTATGGTGAAGCAGACAGCCATAACACCACTATCCAAATACAAGTGGCCAAAACAAAGACATACTAACTCTTGGTTAACCATAAGGATATACACTACATGGTTAAGACAACGAGGTCATCATACATCACTTGGTCAAAAGATACCAAATACGCCACAACAGGACGATTAAATCATAGATGAAAAATAACCAGCAATAAAACTCTTTGCAAGAAAAGCTAATTTCACTAATTCCACACTCAGACAATCTTTGAGAAAATTCATTGATTGAAAATTAAATAAAAACACCCTTCATTCAATACATAATCAAAATACGTATCTCATTTCTATATAAGTTCCAATTCAATATTCCAATAAAGTAATAAAATCCATATTAAATATTTAACCAAATAAAAATATGAATTATATTAAACATATAATCTATTTCCCAAAATTAAACCTAAATTTAACAATTTGATTTAATTACCAAAGCCTTGATTGACAAGGAAGATAAAATAAATCTAATAAATTAATATGAAAACTAACATATAAAAATAACTTATAAACTAACATATAAAAATTAACATTAAAACTAACTTATAAATTTCATCGCATATTAATGAAATTGTAGTCACGTTAAACATGCACCGCGAAGGAATAAGGCACGACGATGAGCAAAGCCATACCTGTGGGTAGTGCTGTTGTGGGTAGGCCGCAGTCACTACCTGTCGATAGTGTTACTACTGACCAGTAGCAGGCACTATCGCTGGTAGTGCTGCTATCGACCGGTAGTGCTGCTACCCGCGTAGCGGTCACTACCAACCGATAGTGTTGCTACCGTGGTAGCAAGACACTACCGTCCCACGTGGTGGGATTAGCCCGCCACGTGGGCTAGGTTTTAATGTATTATTTTATTTTATTTTTTTAACATTCAGATTAAAATTAATCATTCCCATTATCCATTTACTGGTAAAAAGACCCAGTACACAACATTTCCAAATTTTTGGCATGATATTTTAGATAAGGAAATTTTGAAAACTAATTAAACACAAAAGCCCCAAATACATCAAGATCTTGGGCAAAAATCAGAAGAATTTAAGAGAGATAAGAGGGATTTGATCAATCTCTTCACTTCTTCTCACCTAGGAAGAATCCTTGCATCATGCAAGAGGCAAATAAACAAATTTCTTTTGCCAACATAAACCCCAAATCTTGGGCAAATAGAAACCAGTAATCACACAAAAAACTAAATCTATTCTTTTCTACACAAAATAGAGGAACTAAACCAACAACTAGATTTTGCAAGAATAATAACATGTAGCAAATAGAAAATTGAACCATTTGCTTTCAATAAGCGTACATTTGATTTGAATTCAACAAAATTCAACAACAACTACTCTTCCTTTTAATTCCAACATTCAACAAGAATCTTCAAAGAGATTTTACAATTTTTCAAACACACAGGAAGAAAACTCAAACATTCAAAATTTAATTGCAAAACAAGAAGAAGACTATCCAACCTTCAAACCAATCCAGGAAGAAAATCTATTGAAGATTTCCAATCTTGCAAACCACATCCAACTCCAAGTTCCTCCTTCCAAATGGGTTTTCCAAATTTTGCATTCAATAATCTGCCTCCCTCTTCCCATGAACTTCTAGGAATATATGGGAAAAATATATTTTCAACCTAAACTTTCTAGGTTGAGGGCTTGCTCCACCAATCAGAATAAACTATTTTAAAAAGTAAAAGCAATTAGATTTACCTTTTTCATAAACATTCTTTTCAACAAAATAAAATCTAAAACTCATAAAAACGTAAAAAGGAAAAAGCCTTTATTTATTTCATTTTCTATTTTCCATGATACTTTATTTCAACACAAGCATTTAAAATTTAAATGGCAAGGCATTCACTTATTTCTTTTCCCGATGTAATAATACAACTTTAACACAATAAAATAAGCCAATTTAACCATTTAATTATAGCAACTCATTTATTTAATTAAATCAATAACTCAAGAGCATAATAATTAACTAATTATGCCAACACAAAAATAGCATCATTCACTCAATTAAATAACTATTTAAGAAATCAGAAACACGCAAAACAAGGAATGCTCAAACAATGACTCGCAAAATGACAACACTAAAGCACTCTGACTCGCATATCAGTCAAATGAAAAAGACGACCGATTGGCAACATATGAGTGTGACTTTGGGTCAAGTTAGGGTCCCACAACTATCTCCTCCACTCCCATCAGACAATAAGGCATGCTCAGACTTATGAAACTAGGTGGAGTCAATACCCTGTACCTACCCAGTACTTGTACCTATAATGTCCTGCACCAAAGAACCACACATGAATATAGACAAATATATATATAAATAGACATGACACGCACACCGATGAAGGAGAATCGTGATGTTCCCTGTCTGATCGAAGTGAGTGAATGAAAATCATCCCCTCGCATCCCATACACTTGCAAACACATAACATATGAATAACACAACACATATAAGGTAAAAGTGTCATTCCATGATAATAATCCATAAAAATGAACATTAAATCATAAGTACTGAAATATTGCATGAAAACATACACTACATATCTAGTTAAAGCATAAAATAACATCGCATAAAGTCTAAATCATATATAACAATAATGAATCCATTGAACAGTCAACTAAAGTCAAACATAAGTCCAAAAAGAGTCTGATCGAGGAGGGGTACTACATGCTACCTCACTAAACTACGGATTTGGTGAGCTAGGAAGATATAATAACAGTAAAAGAAAATTACACTAATGCAAAAATAACATAAACATATATAATACTAGAAATTACTTTGATTATACAAAAGTAAATGCTCAACAAAATATAAAGGTTATCAATAGTCTTCTCGAGTCTCAAACTTAGGACAGCAATGCACCATGTGGACATCTACACATTACATTGTTGTCTATACAAACAAAGAGTCATAAACTATCGAGAGATATCCTGAATCTACTTTGTACTCTTCATACTTATTCGTCACCTACACACATGTAGACAAGGGAAAATTGTTGGGGTTGTATAGGGGTTTGGCTCAATTAAACCCCATTTTGGTGTTTCCACCTCCACGAACAACCAGATAGATAGATTTGGATAAAAGATAAATAACAATGAAATAAAAACAAACCCCACTACTAGAGGAGAGTCCCTATATAAAAAGATGAATTATACAATAGAAACAAACCCTTCTTAATGGAGGAAGCCCCTGTGATAAGATAAATGATATGATAGAAACAAACCCCACAGGAAATCCCCTATGATAAAATATTATGATAGAAAGGTACTTAGATATATTCAAAAGGTTGAACAAGATAATCACATAAAGATGCAATAGATAAGAAAGAGGAAGAAGTGTCACATAGCCCAAACTCCTCTTTTGATTTGATAACATAGATGTATTGCAAGATGAGACCAAGTTGTTGCAGTGTTGAGTCTATATTTTGATAGAGCTTTGCTTAGAGTTTCAAAGAAAGAGAGCCCAAAATGGATTCTTGTAAAAATGAGGAAGAATGAAGGGTTTTGTTGTTTTTTGTGGGCATGAGTGACCATTTTGGATGTGCACAAGTCAAGGGACATGCATTGACAAAGATATGATGCTAAATATGCTAATTCAAATTTGGGATATTCTCATGATGTTAGTGGATCACACGTTGTGTTGTCGTCCAACTAAGATAGCCTTAAATTGAGCTTGGGGGTAGGTAGCATGGTTCCATATTTGAGATAATGATGTCAAAATGGTTAAAAATTTGATCACAAATCATTGCCATAAATGCATTAGGTGCAATGTAAAAGTGTAATAAATGCACTAGCGTAATTTGTGACACTAAAAAATCCAAGAAATCCTTGTCCACAACACCTATCCATGAATCTCCTACCACTATGCCTATCCTCAAACAAATACCATCAAACGCTACCATCTCCATGAGTCAACCCACATGGGAAGTTAAACCTAAACATTTCATAATTTCCATAAAACTGAAATAGTACAAAATCTATAAGTCTCACAAGGTCAAAGTGTTGGAAAGAGACACTACACATGTTATTTGGTGTTTTCATTGATGGAAACCCAAGTTAGTGTACCCATCTATAGTGAATTATTTTCTCATACTGGAAGTTAGATGGAAGATTGGTATGAGTCCGGCAAGCTTAGAACAAAGTGTTTGACAATGTTTGGTATTTTGGTTGGCATTTTGTTTTGGGGTAATAATTTGTGTTGTGGATATAAGGGAAGATTGATATATATCTGGAGTACCTTATTCCAAAATTTTAGCCTCTGCTGATGATTGATGTGCAAGTTAGAAGATCCAGTGTATCGGGTTTTGGTTTGACAATGCAATATAGCCGTATAGCATGATAAATTCTTATGCAGATTAAGTGGAGCAACTTTGGCGATTTTTTTCGTGATCAAGGATGTTTAGCCGACATATGTGGTACCATGTGTTCAATTTTTTGGGTCCACATTAGCATTTGAATTCAGATTTTGCCACTAGTTTGTACATGGTTCATAAAATACCTAAATGTTTTTGAGCCAACATGTCAATATGATTTCTTGTTGCATATATATATATAAGAGTGATGATTTTTGTCATTTTAATGATGTGAAGGTTGGGAGTAATTGATTGTGCACAGTTCCACGTGCGCAAGTTGGAGATTAGTGCTTCGGATCAGTGACAATGCAACAAAACAGAGAAGTATAAGATGAAGTGTGAGTAGAGTATGAAATATGTATAATGAGCTTAACTGGAACTATGCTTTGGAATTTGTAGATGTTGTTCATTAGTTCAAATGATCTGTAATCTTTGTATTTGAGTTGTAAGTAGTAAGTTGATGCAGAGCCAGGCAACAAACTAGGTGAAAACCTTCTCTCACCCACAACTACTATGTCCAAAACAAGTTATTTTGTTTGTTTAAGGTGTGAACAACACACCTACCAAATACTCAAATCACACAATAATTTGTGTGACTGGATCCATACCGATTTAGTATCTTCCAGTGTCAGTATGATGAAAACACTCTACCCTTGTGTGAATGGCAGACAATATTTCGGTATCGATGGGATGGAAACCTATTCGATTTTATCTATTGATGGTCCAACCAACACAAAACACCTATACGATCTATCTATCATGTGTGTTACGGAATACTTGTCTCACAACTGTCTTATTGTCTTGTAGCCCTACCGGTTGAGTTCTCCAAACATAAATTAATAAAATTCCAAAGGAAAAGACAAAATAAAGGTAGATTTAGATACCATTTATCTAGTTACACAATTAACCAAAGGCTTAAACTCTAACCACAAGTTGAAAGGTATGTACCCTTATCGTCCTTCCAGACCTAATTAAGCCAATTAGGCCTAATTTACAAAGAAAGTACCCCTTGTATTAGTCCCCCGATTAAACCAACACATATTCAAGGTGGGGTAAGGTTTCAAACCACCAAATCCAAGGTTTCAAGACTTGATCTCATCTTCTTTATCTTTTGTAAGTGATTTCCACTTCTACAGTTCAGGCAGTCACATAGAGATGCCCGCCTAGGGTAAATTCAATATCTTCAGGCTTGGAGCCTCCCTGTAAACCAACATCAAAATATTATGATACAATGGCCCTTCTAAAATTTTCCCCATGGGTTGTTTGGTCCTCTGGTAAAAATGTCAGATTAAAGGCATCTTTACAGTGAAACCCTAGGTACCGCCAGGGTTTGTGACCAGTCTGGTTAGATTTGGATGGATCCCTACAACCCGATTGTTACAAAACCTCAAACTTGATTCAAATGAAAGGTAAGAGACTTACCTAACTCATCTAGTTGGTTTCAGACATCCACCAATCCATACTGATTAGAAATGAACAACAAAAACACAGAATTTCAGAAAACTCCAAGTATATTGTATTGCTCCAAACTCCAAAACATCATCAAATTTCATCAAATTCAACAACTACGCTAACCAAAACCTAGAATCATTCCAAGTGGGAATAATATAGCCTCCCTAATAGTTTCCAACCACTTTTCAAACTTTGGAACCGTTGGATGATTAGTTATCCCTTTTTACAACATTTTGCAATGACAACAAAAGTTGTCAACTTGCACTTTTCAAATTTGGCAATTCAACCTATTCCAAGGATTGGTCTGATTTTTATAAGACCAATATTTATTTTCCTGACTCATTCCTAGAATCCTATTGACCCACATGGTCATTTATCCATGGAGTCTTATAAAATGCAACCATGACAATGATTTACATCAATTGGGTCTTATTGACTCACAAAACTATCAACCTATTACAGATGATCATTTTTACCTCATGGGTGATATTAAGCTATTTTGGACTTTATTTGTGTCTTTGGGTGCTCCTGCACCATACTCCCCGAGTGATTGAATCTCAACTCCACTTGAGATGAGTTCCTGCATTGTACTCCCATGTTTCTTCATTTTTTCTTCATCCATCTATATTGCATCTGGCTTAGGGAGTTGTTGCCACTTGACAAGGTATTATTTGTAGACCTTATTCCTAGTTTTCTTCACAATATTGATGTCCAATATCCTTTCAAGTTTGGGTGGCCCTTGAATTGGAAAGTATTTTGGTATGTTTGCAGCATCCTCCACCAGAAATGTACCATCTTCCTGCATTGTACCTTTGAATGGCATCAAATCTGCAACATTAAAGATTGGGGATATACCTATATCTAAAGGTAATTGGATTTCATATGCATTGTTCCCAAACTTCTTGAGTATTGGACAAGGTCCAAACTTTCTCATCATGAGTTGTGTGTGTTTCCCTTTTGGAAATCTCTCCTTTTTCAGATTTGCCCATACCTTGTCTCCAACTTGGAACTTCACATCTCTCTTTCTTCTGTCAACCTGCTCCTTGTACTTCTTTGTACTTCTCTTCAATTTCATTCAGACTTGGTCATGAATCTCCTTTATCCCTTCAGCAAATTATTCTCCACAAGCACTAATATGTTCAGTTGAGGGTAGATTTCTCAATTCTAGTACACCTCTTGGATTTAGTCCATAGACAATTTGGAAAGGGCTCCTTCCAATACTCCTATTGACAAAATAATTATAGGCATTGTCTACTTGGGAGATGATGGAATCCCACTTTTCACCATGCTTCTTTGTGAGGCACCTTAACAAATTTTCGAGTGACCTATTGACCACTTTTGTTTGGTCATCCATTTGGGGATGATAAGTTGAACTAAAAGACAAGTTTGTGCCTAACTTCCTCCATAAAGTCCTCCAAAAATGTCCTGAAAATTTCACATCTCTGTCTGACACAATGTTCAAGGGTAAACCATGTATTCTCACAACTTCATTAAATAAAAGGTTTGCAACATATGTAGCATCACTTGTGCTCTTGCATGGCAAAAAATGTGTCATTTTGCTAAAATTGTCAACAACCACAAAAATATTGTCAAAACCTTTTTGAGTTCTTGGCAAACCTATCACAAAATCCATGCTCACACTTTCCCAAGGTCTTGAAGGAATGGGAAACGGTTGGTATAGTACTACATTTTTTGTTGTCCCTTTGACCTTTTGACACACCACACATGAATCCACAAATTTTTTGACATCTATCTGCAATTTAGGCCAGTGATAAAATCTTCTCACCAACTCAAGAGTTTTGTCTAATCCAAAGTGTCCCCCCATACAACCACTATGCTTCTCCTTAATTATGTTATCCCTCATGGAACATTTAGGTAATGCATAACTGGCATCCTTTGAAAAGAAGACCATCTTGAATCAAATAATAAGAATACTCTAAATGATATCGGATAGCAAACTCAGTGAATACCTTGTAGATGTCTTTGAAATATTCATCTGCAACATACATGCCCTTGAGGGAACCAGCTCCTACACTCTCCAACTGGATTTCTGAAATTGTTAGTGCCCTCCTGCTAAGAGCATCTACAACTTTGTTTGAGACACCTTTCTTGTGTTTGATTGTAAAGGTGTAGGCATGAATGGACTCAACCCACTTCATATGCCTATGGATCAATTTCTCTTGACTATTTAGGAAGCATAGTGCATGATTATCTGTATGCACAAAAAACTCTTTGGGAAATAAATATTTCCTCCACTTCTTTAGTGCCTGAACTAATGTAGAAGAATATTTCTTTTTAGTATCATTCAATTTTTCACTAAAAAATGCAATTGGCCCACCTTCCTGACTAATTAAGCTAGGTGAAAACCTTCTCTCACCCACAACTACTATTTCCAAAACAAGTTCTTTTGTTTTTTGAAGGTGTGAAAAACACACCTACCAAATAATCAACTCACACAACAATTTGTGTGACCGGATCCATACCGATTTAGTATCTTTCAGTGCTTGTATGATGAAAATACTCTACCCTTGTGTGAATGGCAGACAATCTTCCAGTACTGGTGGGATGGAAGCCTATTGTAATTTATCTATTGGTGGTACAACCAACATAGAACACCCATAAGATCTAGCTATCAGATGTGTTAGGGAATACTTGTCTCACAACTATCCTATTGTCTAGTAGCCCTACCAGTTGAGTTCTCCAAACACAACTTAACAAAATTCCAAAGGACAAGACAAAATAAAGGAAGATTCAGATAGCCTTTATCTATTTACACAATTCCCCAAAGGCTTAGACTCTAACCACAAGTTGAAAGGTTTGTACCCTTACTGTCCTTCTAGACCTAATTAAGCCAATTAGGCCTAATTTACAAAGCAAGTACCCCTTTTATGAGTCCCCCAAATAAACCATCACTTCTGCAAGGTGGGTTAAGGTTTCAAACCACCAAATCCAAGTTTTCAAGACTTTATCCCATCTTCTTTATCTTATGTAAGTGATTTCCACTTCTACAGTTCAGGCGATCACATAGAGATTCCCACCTAGGGCCAATTCAATCTCTTCTGGCTTGGAGCCTCCCTGCAAACCAACACCAAAATATTATGATAGAATTACCCTTATAACATTTTCCCCATAGGTTGTTTGGTCCTCTGGTGAAAATGTCAGATTAAGGGCATCTTTACAGTGAAACCCTAGGTACCAACAAGGTTTGTGACCAGTATGGTTAGATTTGGATGGATCCCTACAACCTGATTGTTACAAAACCTTGAACTTGATTCAAATGAAAGGTAAAAAACTTCCCTGACTCATGCAATTAGTTTCAGACATCCACCAATCCATACTAATCAGAAATGAACAACAAAAACATAGAATTTCAGAAAACTCCAAAACATCATCAACTTCAATAACTACGCCAACAAAAACTTGGAATCGATCCAAGTGGGCATAATATAGCCTCCCTAATGTTTTCCAACTAGTTTTCAAACTGTAGAACCATTGGAGGATTAGTTATCCCTTTTTACAACATTTTGGAATGACAACAAAAGTTGTCAGCTTGCACTTTCCAAATTTGGCAACTCCAAGGTGTATTCAACCTATTCCAAGGATTGGTTTGATGTTTCTAAGACCAATATTTATTTGCCTGACTCATGCCTAGACTCCTACTGACCCACATGGTCATTTATCCATGGTGTCTTATAAAATGCAACCATGACAATGCCTTACATCAATTGGGTCTTATTGACTCACAAAACTATCAACCTATTATAGATGATCATTTTCACCTCATGGGTGATATTAGGCTCTTTTGGACTTCATTTGTGTCTTTGCGTGCTCTTGCACCATAAGCCTGTCTCTTTTGAGAAGTGAGCTCAAGGCAGTGTGCCTGAATGCATGTGCATTCCCAATTATAATATTTCTATACTTCTCCAGAGTATACCTATATTTTGGGCTCATCCCCATTGTAGTTTTTCCCTTAAACGATTTTCCACGTACAAAAATCTTGGTGTTATCGTGTTGTAGTTATTTTCTTTATGTTTTTGCATCTTTATTTTGTTCATATGCATTAAGTTGTTGAAAGAATAGTTTAATAAAGTTAAATATTGCATAACACTAATTCACCCCCCCTCTCAGTGTTCCTTTATTCCAACAATCGGTATCAGAGCCTGGTTCCTCAGAAGAAGTCTAACGGCTTGAGGAAGATCTGAGAAGGTGATTCAATGGTTTTGGTGGTCTGCATCAACAACTCCTAGTTGCATTAGATGATCTTGATCAGTCCAAACCTGAAGTCTGAGAATTGCAAGCGAATCTTAAGGATGTTGAGGATTTCATTCAATCATTGAAAGGGAAGCTAAACAAGTCCATGGAAAAGAGAAAAGAACTCTGTGAACAGATAAAGCAGAAAGCAAGCAAAAGCATGGATGATGGTCACCTGAGTCAAGCCTTGAAGGAGAAGACAGAGGAATGTGAGAAGCTTGAAAAAGATAATGCGGTCCTGAAACATGAGATGGAATCTATAGTGATAAAATTGACCAAGGAATATGGTGGAAGGAAGAATAATGAAGAGAATCTTAATCAGTCCTTGAAAGAAAGATCTAATGAATTCCATAGACTTGATTTTTGAGATTGGCGCCAACTAAATCTTGGCTTGCAAGAATCGAATCACAATGAGGATGAACTTGGAAAGCAGATTGCCACTCTTAGGAATGAGCTTGTGACTGCAAATGAGTACAAGGAGAAGTTCAAGATTAGCTCAACTAAACTTGATGTGCTACTTGAAAGCTAGAAGAAGGTAGATGACAAGCAAGGTCTTGGATTTGAGAAAGGTGAAAGTTTTAGATTTGGTCAAAGAAATCCTAAGTCAAGAAATCACAAGAACAAACCTTAAAGGTCTCCTATAAGACAACCTAATGCTAAAAAATATCCATCTTTCAATGGAAATTGCTTTGTTTGCAATAAATTTGGTCATAAAGCTATTCAATGCAGAAGTAGAATGAATCTGAATGTCCATCCTTCTTCAGTCAGTGTTTCAATTACAATAAGTATGGACATAAATCAAGTGAATGCAGAAGTATGATGAATAACTATTTCAATAGAAGGAATGTTAGATGTTATGCATGCAATAGGTTTAGACACATTATTGTTGGCATTTGGCATAATTGATGCAGAATGAGATGATGCAGGTGATGTAGTTGAAGACTGATGACTGCACCGGTAGAGGATAGAGGACTATTTGTGATGAAGAGATTGAGATTTTGTGATTAGATGACTTGATCAGTTATTTGTGTTGTCATTGATGGCAACTGATGTCAAATGATGATTACTGGTGTTCCTGATGTTTAATTTTGTCATCTAAGTGATTTGGTTTACTGGAAGACAGGGTTTACCGACAAAGAACTGAAGTCTGTAAATTAGGAATTTAACTGGTAAAGCATAGATGTTTTGATTGAATTGGGAGATTGGTGATGATTGATGATTTGCGGTTTGGAATGTGATTTTGTATGATGGAAAGGAGTATCTGACCGAAAGGATTATTTCAAATTTCTGATGAAGTTTTGCTAATTTTTTAGTACGGTTTAAGACGGATGAAGAAATCATCAAACTGGTAATGATTTTTGTTATGGCGGTGATCGACGATGAGTCTACATGAAGGTGGTAACATGATACAAACCATGTGAAATGATTTGATAGCTTTTTTGGTGCAATTCAAGAAAGAATTTGTTGGGAAACAACGAAACTCTTAGTGGAGTGTTTTAAGGTTTTGATTCTGGCATAGATCGGATTTTTGTGATGGGTTTCGATCAACCAACGGTTGATATTGCTTTGTAATTTGATGCAATGATCTATTTATTGATCTAAGATGATCTCTTATAATTTGTATTGTAATTTCATGATGTAATTAGGGTTTTGTGGTCGACGTAGTTGAGATGGCTATTTAGGATGGCACAGTTGATGTTTATTGTGTCGGTGGTCTTAAGAGAATGTGTTGAGTTGTCCAAGAGAAGTGTGAGATCTACCTGAGAGTTTCAGAGTGTTGGGCATAACTAGATCTGATCTAGCAAGTTGAGAAGCGCATGTAATAGATCACTTTTTTTATGTTGTTCCCTAACAACTCCAGCAGGTTAAATCCCTTAACCGGGTAGGTCATAACAGGCCTTAAACATTTAAGTCCCCTAATAGGGTAGCTCTCAAAAGAGTGGTAAATCCTCTCATGAGGTTGATCCTAACATATCGTCAAGCTCCTAACCGGGCTGCTAGGCATATTGTAAGCTCCTAACATGGTTAAGCTCCTAATAGAGCATACTTCAAAAGAGTATAAATATTTGTGGGTGCCAACTCCCATTGTGGTTTTTCCCTATTTGGGTTTCCACGTCAAAAAATGATGGTGTTCATGTGTGGAATGCTTTTCATGTGATATTCTTGTTTATGTTGCATTTCATGCACTATTTCTGAGTACACCAGTTATGATGTTGAATTATAGGTTTATCAAAGGTTATTGGTACTGATAAGAGTTGGTAGAGAAAGTGTTTTATCTGATAGATGGGGTTAATGAGTTGGTAAATGATCAAATTTATATGATTTCTTTAGTGGTCAAAGAATTGATAGATGTGGTAAATGATTTGATTAATGTGTTAGAAAATCTGATAAAGAAGTTGTTAGATCTGATAAAAGAAGTTGAGATATTTGATAAATGATTTCATATTTGATATAAGTTTGTTTTGGTTTAAAGTTTCAATTGGTATTAATACTGATTCACCCCCCTCTTAGTATTAACTGGATCCTTAGAGGATTAACAATTGGTATCAGAGATTTGGTCCTTTGTGTGCAGAAAGCCTAACCGCTTGAGGGAAATATTCTGAGGAAGTCAAGATGATGAAGAAAGAGGGTCCTAAGTTCAACAAAGATAACTAAAAGATCTAGAAAGATAGAATGAAGATCTACATCAAAGGTCTTTATGCACAATATTGGAAGCAAGTTGAAACAAAATATGTTGCTCCTAATACTACTCCCTTGACACCGAATGAACTCAGAGAGCAACAAGATAACATGCAAGCCTTAGAAGCTATTGTAAGTACTTTATCTGATTAAGAATATATTGATGTTGAAGGATTGGAAACTGTAGGTGAAGTTTGGCAAAAGTTAGATATAATCTATGGAGGATATGAGCATGTTCAAAGGGCCAAAGAGGAAATCTTGAGAGGAAAGTTCGATGACATGAGAATGCTTGAAGGAGAAAATATTGCATAATATGGTCAAAGAATCAAAGAAGTTGTTGGCAACATAAAGAGTGTTGGAGGTAAAATGGATGATGCTGCAATAGTAAGTAAAATTATTAGAACTCTTCAACCTCAATATGCTATAAGAATATCTACAATCCAAGAACTTATATCTATTTCAAAGGATAAGGTAACTATTGATTCATTGATCGGTAAGTTTACAACTTTTGAGTTAAATAGTTTTGACAATAGTGTGACAAAATGTACTGAATCTGCCTTTAAATCTTCTATTACCAGTTCATCTGCTAGAAAAAGAAAATATATATTTCAAAATCATGAGTGCAGGTCAAGTCATGGAAGTAACTACGGAAATGAAGATAATGAAGATCAAGTGATGGAACTTGAGGCATTGTTACCAAAAAGATTTCTAAGAGGCACCGGTAAGTATAAAGGAAAGCTACCTTTGAAGTGTTTCTCTTGTAGTAAAATTGGTCATATTGCTGCTAACTGCCCTAACACTAATAAGAAAGACAATTTTAGGAGATTCAAAGGAAAGGGCAAGAAACGTTGTTATGTTGCAGTAGATGAAGGTGTGACTGATGAAGAGTCTGAAGATGAAGATGAAAATGAGGAAATTGTGTTTGTAGCCATGAAGGAGGAACTGGCAGATGAAAAGGCACTGGTATCTCATATGGAGAATAGTGATGAATGGATTATAGACAGTGGTTTCTTACACCACATGACCGGAGACAAAAGTAATATCATAAACCTTGATGAATCTGATGCAGGTGTTGTTAGATTTGGAAATAACTCTCCCTGCATGGTGAAAGGTAAAGGTTCAATTTCTCTAAATGGAAAGAGTAATGTTGATGATGTGTTTTGGGTTGATGATCTAAAGAATAATCTTTTAAGTGTTGTTCAACTCAATGATAAAGGTTGTTTTCTTGAGTTTAAAAGTGGAGTCTACAAAATTCTTAGAGGTAATGGTGAACTGATTTCTCTTGGGAAGCAAACTAGAGGTAACTTATTCCATTTGAATAGTAATATTAATAATTGTTTGGTTGCAAGAATGGAAGATAGATGGTTATGGCATAAAAGATGTTGTCATGTTAATTTTGATAATTTGGTTAAGATAAGCAAGTAAAGTGTTGTAAGAGGATTGCCACAAATTGTCAAACCAGATAGTGTGATATGCAACGATTGTCAAATCGGTAAGATGGCCTCTATTTATTTCAAGAGAAAGAATTGTACTTCTAAGAATATTTTAGATTTGGTACATACTGATCTCTATGGCCCTGTGAGAACAAAGAGTTATTACGGTGATAGGTATTTCATGATTTTCACTGATGACTATTCTAAAATGATGTGGGTGACATTTTTGAAGGAGAAATCAGAAGCATTTAGTAAATTTAAATCATTTAAAGATCTGGTTGAGAATGAAACCGATAAAAACTTGAAGTGTTTAAGATCAAATTGGGGAGGTGAATTCACATCTGATGAATTCATTAAGTATTGTGATGAACAGGGTATCAAGAGACAAATGTCTACTCTGAGGACACCACAACATGATGGCATAGTAGAAAGGATGAACATAACAATATTTGAAGTTGCAAGAACCATGTTATTACAAGGTGATGTATCCAAAATGTTTTGGAGAGAAGCACACAGTACTATTGTATACACTTTAAACTGGGTTCTAGTAAAGAGAGGTAACAATAAGACACCCTATGAGCTATGGTATGGAAAAACTCCTTGTGTAAGTTATTTCAAAAAATTTGGAAGTCAATGTTTTACTAAGAGAGATAACTACAATGAGAAATTTGATGCAAAATCTGATGAAAGAATTTTTCTTCGTTACACTTCTAAGAGTAAGGCATATAAATGTTACAATAAGAGAACTAAGAAAATTGTTGAAAGTGCTAATGTAAAATTTGATAATCTATCTGATAAGTCTGAAGGTACAAGCAGATCAGAACCTGAAAAAGGATGATAATGAGGAAAAACTTGTGATCATTGAACCCGAGGCAAAGAATAATGAAGAACCTACAAATGCAAAATTAGATGCTCAACTGGTAAGCGATGACAGTGAGGAAGAAAATGAAGAATTTGATGCAGAAGATGTAGAACCGACATAGGTGATACCTAGATATGTATGATTGAACCATTCATAAGAGCATATAATTGGTAATAAGAATGCAGGTGTGCAAACCAGGAGAAAGATCCGAGAGAACTCATGTTTGATTTCTACAATAGAACCCAAGATAGTTAAGGAAGCACTAAAGGATGATGATTGGCTGAATGCAATGAATGAAGAATTAGATCAAATTGAGAAGAATCAAACATGGTCACTTGTTCCTAGACCAAAGGATAAGAATGTAATTGGAACAAAATGGGTCTTTAGGAGTAAATTGGATGAGGAAGGAAAAATTGTAAGAAACAAGGCGAGCTTAGTCTACAAAGGGTATGCTCAAGAAGAAGGTGAGGATTATGGTGAAATATTTGTACTAGTTGCTAGATTAGGAGTAAGGATGCTGCTGGCATTTACTGCATATAAGGGATTCAAAGTTTATCAAATGGATGTCAAATCAGTCTTTCTGAATGGAATTCTAGAAGAAGTATACATTGAACAACCGAATGGATTTTCCTTGACTAATGATAAGGCCATGGCGTGTAAATTTCATAAAGCACTATATGGTCTAAAGAAGGCACTGAGAGCATGGTATGAGAGATTACATGCACATTTGATCAAAATTGGATTCCAACGTACCAGTAAGAACAACAACATTTATTTGAAGACTGATAGAGACAAGATGCTAATAATAGAAGTATTTGTAGATGACATGATTTTTGGTAGAAATGATGATATGTGTATGGATTTTGTTGATATAATGAAAAAAGAATTTGAAATGTCTCTAATCGGTGAAATAAATTTATTTATTAGCTTATAGGTCCAACAACTGGATGGTGGTATTTTTATTTGCCAGACCAAGTATATCAAAGAGGTGCTGAAGACATTTGGTATGGAAGATTGCAAACCGGTAGGGACACCGATGGTGACAGGCTGCATGTTGTCCAAGCAAGATTATTCCCCTGTTGTTAGTGAAAAAGAGTACAGATCTATGATTGGGAAGCTACACTATGTTGTTCATAGTAGACCGAACATTGCTCATGCTATTGGATTAGTGGCTAGATTTGAAAAAGAGCCTAAGGAGAGTCACATGGTGGTTGTGAAGAGAATTTTTTGGTATCTCAAAGGAATAGTAGACTATGGTTTATGGTATCCCTATAAAGGAGATTTTACTTTGGATGTCTTTACTAATGCTTATTGGGCAGGTAATGTGGCTGATTGGAAAAGCACAACTAGTGGAGCTTTTCTATGGAGGAAGATTAGTGGCATGGACAAGCAAGAAACAAACATGTGTTTCTTAATCTACAGCTGAAGTAGAGTATGTATTTGCATCCATGAATTTCACATAGGAAATATGGATGAGACATATGCTAGAAGGATTCAAGATAGATATGGCTGAACCTATGACTATCTATTGTGATAATACAAGTGCAATAAACATTTCTAAGAATCTTGTACTTCATTCTAGAACAAAGCACATTGAATTGAAGTATCATTTCCTATGGGAAAGAGTTCAAGAAAAATAGGTGAAAATGAAATAGGTGAAGAGTAAATATCAGTTAGCTGATATCTTTACTAAGCCCTTACCGAATGCTACCTTTGAGTTTCTTAGAGGTAAACTAGGGGTTAGCCCCTACACCGGAAGAGCTAGAATGATGGAGATGCATCAATCCTATGGATTTCATGTTTATCTTTCACTAAGGATTGATGAAGGTGCAGGATACTTCTTTGGGGGAGCAAGTCTGATGTAAAGCTCTGATTTAATGCTCTAATATAATTTTATTTTTTTGATTAGTAGAGATGATGGAAGAGGCAACAACATAATTGAAGAAAAGTGATGCATTTATACCTTTGGAATTGATGTCAAAGGGGGAGAAGAAAAGAAATCAGATATGGGAGAAGCTGAAGATTAGAAGATTATATTGAGAGAAGCATCGGTTAAGGGGGAGAAGACAAAAGGAGGAGAATAGTCAGATGATGTGATACCAACAAGCAAGTTGCAGATGATGATGTTACTCTGATTGGTGTTGACATCAATGCCAAAGGGGGAGAATGTTGGCATTTGGCATAACTAATATAGAATGATATGACGTAGGTGATGCGGTTGAAAATTGATGATTGCACAGGTAGATGATAGAAGACTATTTGTGATGAAGAGATTGAGATTTTGTGATTAGATGACTTGATCAGTTATTTGTGTTTTCATTGATGGAAAATGATGTCAAATGATGATTACTGATGTTCCTAATGTTTTGCTTTGTCATCCAAGTGATTTGGTTTACCAGAAGACATGGTTTACTAGAAGACATGGTTTATCGACAAAGAACGGAAGTCTCTGAATTAGGACTTTAACTAGTAAAGAAGAGATGTTTTGATTGAATTGGATGATCGGTGATGACTAGTGATTTGCAGTTTGGAATGTGAGCTTGTATCATGGAAAGGAGTATCTGACTGGAACAACCCGCGTGAAATGATTTGCTTGTTGTTTTGGCACGATTCGAGGAAGAATTTCTTGGGAAACAATGAAACGCTTAGTGGAGTGTTTTGAGGTTTTGATTTTGGTACAGATCAGATTTTCATGATGGGTTTCAATCAACCAACGGTTAATATTGCATTGCAATTTGATGTAATGATCTGTATATTGACCTGAGATGATCTCTTATGATTTGTATTATAATTTCATGATGTAATTAGGGTTTTGTGGCTGACCTAGTTGAGATGGCTATTTAGGATGCCAGAGTTGATGTTTATTGTGTCGGTGGTCTTAAGAGAATATGTTGAGCCATCCAAGAGAAGTGTAAGATCTACTTGCGAGTTGTAGAGTGTTGAGAATAACTAGATCTGATCTAGCAAGTTGAGAAGTGCAAGTAACAGATCACTTTTTCACTGTTGTTCCCTAACAGTTGTAGCAGGTTAAATCCTTTAATCGGGTAGGTTCTAATAGGCCTTAAACATTTAAGTCCCCTAACAGGGCATCTCTCAAAAGAGTGGTAAATCCTCTCACGAGGTTGATCCTAACATATTATCAAGCTCCTAACTGGGCTGTTAGGCAAATCCCTTAACCGGGTGACTCCTAACAAGGTCAGCTCCTAACAGGGCATATTCTAAGCTCCTAAGAGGGCGTGCTTAAAAAGAGCACAAATATTTGTGGGTGCCAACTCCCACCATGGTTTTTCCCTATTTGGGTTTCCACATCAAAAAATTATGGTGTTCATGTGTCAAATGTTTTTCATGTGATGTTATTGTTTATGTTACATTTCATGCATTATTTCTTAGTACACCAGTTATGATGTTTTATCAGAGGTTTATCAAAGGTTACCGGTACTGATAAGAGTTGGTAGAGAAAGTGTTTTAGGTTGGTAAATGATCAAATTTATATGATTGCTTTAGTGGTGAAAGAATTGATAGATGTGGTCAATGATTTGATTAATGTGTTAGCAAATCTGATAAAGAGGATGTTAGATCTAATAAAAGAAGTTGAGATATTTGATAAATGATTTTAGATCTAATATAAGTTTGTTTTTGGTTGAAAATTTTAATTGGTATTAATACTGGTTCACCCCACCTCTTTGTATTAATTGGATCCTCATAGGATTAACAATTTCTAATTAGTGCATACCCAGAGGAAATAAAGGGAATTATAGATTTGGATAGGGAAATGTTGTGTGCTACAATTGCAACAAATCGGGTCACATTGCAAGATTTTGTAGAAGCAAGAATGTAAATAGGAAGGGTTCGTCAAACAAGAGTAAGAGTGTGCAGATAAATGATAAAGGTAAAGGAAAAGTGGATGAGATCAAGAATCAAATGAATAATACATGGGTAAAGAAAAGTGATACCGATGCAGTGAATGCGTCCGCACCTGAATTTGATGTTGTAAATTCCTTCGGGAATTGATTTAAGGCCTCTAGCTTAGGGGGAGTTTTTAAGAAAACCCTATTTCCCCTTTCTAATGGTTGGTGCTTGAGTCCGACAGGATGATAGAAGTTGTATTGGGCTATTTCACTTGATTTGGAATGATCTCTGGAAGAATTTATGTTGATGTTGTAGATCCATGGAGAAATCATTGACATTGTGGATGGAATAAGGGTATCTGAAAGGTTTAGGGAAAGCACATTTATTGCATCGAAATTTAAGTGTGTGAATGATAAAAGGTAACTTAACCTTCTCATTTGTCACTTTGCACTCAAAGAGAAAGAAGTTAAAAGCGCTCTTCAAGAAGATTTCCCAAAGATGAAAATTGGGAGAAGATTTTTGTTGCAAACCCTAATCCAACGAAAAAAAAGCTTGTGAATTTAAAATTTATGCAAATGGCTACTCCATTGGTTGTTGATATTATTGAGATATCTCACCCCAAATTTAAAAATCACCCTTTCAAATCTGTAGAGGATGATCCACTAGGCGCCTTTTCTTCATTTATGTATGGTGTTCTTTATGATGAAGAAATTAGGGCATATATTCATGTAAATATTGAGGAGCTAGGAGGCTCACCATTGTTAAATTTGTATTCTAATCAATTATTAGGAGATAATTTTGGGCTTAAGACAAAATATAAGGTGTTGGAGGAGAAATTTGCCTAGATTGTCAAGTTTCTCGTTGTGTAGGGGAAAAAGTGAGACTAAGCAAACAAGACCTAATCCCACTCTCATGTACATATTGTGGAATAGGAAAGAGCCTAGGGAGGTAATGCACTTTGGATAATTCTTGTTGAGGAAGAGAGATCCAAGGATTACCTCTTAGAGTTTCTATTCCTTTGCTGCAAATGAGGGGAAGAAGTGATGCAAAAGTGCAGATTTGAATAACTTAACCTAGAATTCAAGTGTACACAAGTGACCCTAATCTGAGAATACAGAACTGAGAACAACTAATATGTTGCTGGAAAGTACAAAATAGGAGACACATTCAGAGGTGTACCTATATCAAAAAACTAAGCCAAAATGTCTGAGACCGGAGTGTTGCACCCCTATCCTGATTCTGCAAACTAAAAGTTGTACTTGACAAACTGGGATCTGAGGACTCTGAACTGCTGATCTACCAAATTCTTTTGAAAATAGGGAGGACCAGGGTGCCACACCCCTGTCTCAAGGGTTTTTGTCCAACTCTGACCCTTAGAACAGTTTATGTGTGCTTTGTCAGTCTCGAAACTTGTAGCGATGCTCGAATCCCAAATCTGCACCTATAGCTGAAAATAGGGTTTTGGGTGGCTATATGGGGTTTTGCCTTAGTCAAACCCCTATTTTGGTGATTTCTACCTCAACAAATAGTCAATTTGTATAGTAAAATAGTGTGTGCAAGAATCTTGTGTGTGTGTAGGATCTTAGGATGAATGCAAACAATCTAGAGAAACCCTAAAGAGTAAACCCTAAATGCTTGTAATTGACAAAGTAAATGCCCTAAATCAATGATGAAAAGTGATATAAAGTATTAATGTTAATCAAATTGATGTAATGAAGCTCATACAAAGACATAGAAACAACATGAAACCATACCCAACTCCAAGGGAGAGGTACAAGCCAATCTTCTGTTGGTGATCTCCTATTGCTTTCCTATATCTTTAAAACCCCCAATTGATGAAAGAATGCTTGATTAATGCTTTATAGGTGTTATTGAAGGTTGTTGAAGACTCCAAATATCTTCTCTTTCACTACATAGAAGGCTCTTTGTGATCGTTGGCCCTTAGCCCAAAAACTTTCAGGCCTTCAAATGAAGAAAGAGAGCTCTTATGTATGAAACCCTAGATCTTAATTTCATCTTTATGCCAACCTAGGATTTGAATTTCCCACCAATATTTTGGGGTTAAGCATTATAATATCATAGAATTGTGGTCCCAAAATTTTGGGAAAAAATGTCGAGGACCAGGTGCAAAGTGCACCCCGTCTGACCAACTTTTCACCAAAATTTTAGGGCCGTTAGATATGATGATATTAGAGCAAATACCAAAGTTACAACTGATTCTAAGATTTTTTGATATGCAAAATCGGGCCTTAAAGATCAGAATAGGACATAATTAGGGTTTATGATTTAATGATTAATTAAAGGAATAAAATGAAAAGGGGCACACTTAGGGTAAGGGCCCAACTTTATGATGTGTGAAGTGATGAAATATGGATTTAGATTTAATTAAATTGATTAATTAAATACTTAAAAGAGATTAGAAATGTAAGATGCAAAACACACTAAGGCGGGTACTAAACCAAGCGTGGAATTGTACCACCCTAGCAAGGGTGTGCAGTTTATGACGCTACATTTAGCCCCCAATTTAGTGGTCATATGACACTACATGCATATTCAAGATAAAGTACATAAATGTAAACATTATTTTGAAAAAAGATATATCCATAAGTTGTTGGACGAAGCCCCCAACAGTATCTGCAGTACACAATTAGGAACCGCGCCCTACGAAACCACATGTTAGATAACAAAATCACCTAATGCTTACTTAAGAAATTGATGAAATTTGTGGGTAGCTATATGCGCCCCTATTTCGGCTTTCTTATTAGTGAGGTGAAACAGCGTATCATGTTTACCAATACAAATTGTGATAAAGACCTTGATGAAAACATATTCTATAGTCACATAAATCTGTCCACTTAATTAAATGAATATTTAGTATTTATTTGATTATTTAATCATCAATTAATAATTAATTAAATTAATATATTTAATTAATTCATCTTAACCCTCTTCTCCTATTAATTAAATAAATTATTCAATTTATTTGATTTAATTCACTTAACCAAATTCAGACTATTAATTAAATAAATAAATCATATTTGTTTAATTAAATCTTCTCTCACATTTAAATAAATTAATATTTATTTAAATTCCCCCAAAATCCCACCTCTCACATTTAAATAAATTAACATTTATTTAAATCACCTTTATCTTCTACCCACTTGTATTTTCCTACAAATGCAAGTTGCACAACTATTTTAAATAAATTATTTATTTAAATCACCTTTATCCTCTACCCACTTGCATTTTCCTACAAATGCAAGTTGCACAATTATTTTAAATAAATAATTTATTTAAATCACCTTTATCTTCCACCCACTTGTATTTTCCTACAAAAGCAAGTTGCACAACTATTTTAAATAAATCATTTATTTAAATCACCTTTATCCTCACCCACTTGCATTTTCCTACAAATGCAAGTTTCACAACTATTTTAAATAAATTATTTATTTAAAATCCTATTTATTTTCACCCACTTGAAACCTTTAATGGTTTCCCTTAAAGTCTTCAAAACTTAATGGCTTTAAAGTTTTCAAACTTGATGGCTTCCTTCTATAGTCTTCTTAAGCCTTTAATGGTTTCCCTTAAAGTCTTCAAACTTAATGGTTTCCCTTAAAGTCTTCTTAAGACTTTAATGGTTTCCCTTAAAGTCTTCAAAACTTAATGGCTTTAAAGTTTTCAAACTTGATGACTTCCTTCTATAGTCTTCTTAAGCCTTTAATGGTTTTCCTTAAAGTCTTCAAACTTAATGGCTTCCCTTAAAGTCTTCAAGCCTTTAATGGTTTCCCTCAAAGTCTTCAAGCATTTTAATGATTTATCTTCATTTTTCTCATTTAAATAAATTAATATTTATTTGAATATTTATCCAAATGCAAATTACACCATTTAATTGAAATAAATGATTTTATTTTAATTGAAAATACCAAAATTTCTCCCACTTGCATTTTCCTACAAAATCCACTTGCATGCCTAAACCCCTTCTAGAATTTTCTAATCACTTCTAAATAACCTAACCCCTTCTCTAAACTTTGTCACATTCCTAAGCAAAAGGGAAGTCACTTCTCAAACCCTCAAAGTCTTTGATAACCATTAAAGGCTTTCAACCTTCAACCACTAAATGGCTCAAAGTCTTTGATAACCATTAAAGGCTTTCAACCTTCAACCACTAAATGGCTCAAAGTCTTTGATAACCATTGAAGGCTTTCAACCTTCAACCACTTAATCCCCAAAGTCTCCAATAACCATTAATGGTTACCTCAAACCTTCCCACATGGTTAAAACATTTGTTTTGACTCAACCTCTACCCAACCCAAAGGTCTCATCAGGCCATTAATGCTTTGATCATGATTATCTCTTAAACATTTGCACAAAGGTTTATCCTTGGATTAACTCTTAATCCAGTGGGTAATCTTAATTTGGACTTGACCTTTAGCCTCTAGATAACCATGAGGTCTTCTCAGGCCTTTAATGCCTCCAACCTCTTCTCTCAACCCAATCCTATGTTGACACTTGTCACCATTTTATTGGTGCCAATTGTGCACATGGATCCCCAACTTTCAAACTTGGCCCTTGATTAAACCATTCAATCTTAACCCTTCATTTCCCCATTTCTTCTATAAATAGAACCCTTCTCCTCAAGCAAAAGAGGGAAGCATTAGAGTATTGTTGTTATACTGGCATTAGCATAGAGCTTTCTCATAGCATCACTATCTACACTTGCATAGCATTTGCTTATCATATTCAACTATCTTGAATCTCCATATGGCATCCATGGCTAGTGCTAAAAGCTGAGAGCTACACTCATTTGGGACTTGGAGAGGAGAGGAACAAGGGAGGAGCAACTATGAGCATCTTGATTAGCTATTTTATTTTATGTTTATATGCTTTCTATTTCATGCTTAATATCTCTCTTGATATGCCTGTTTAGGATAATCTTTTGTTGCTAACACTAATGTTTGTTTCTTGTGCTCTTGTGTGTGTTGCCATCAAACAGATTTTCTAATACTTTTTGCAAAGCATCATTTGGTGAACCCGACGTGAATCCAAACACCAAAAAGATCAACTTTTTTTTTTTTTAACCAATAATAGGTTTGAATGTTGAAAATGTCACACAGATTGCGCTTTTGACACTGTTTTGGTGCGTTTGACATTATTTTGGCGCTATTCACCCTGTTTCAGTGCTTTTGCCTTCTCTGTCTTTCCCTTTCTTTTAGTGCGTTTGTGTTAAATAGCGTCTCTGTTCAAACGCAGACTAGCGCTATTGTAACAAAACGTTGTACAAATCACCTTGTAACCAAAAAAACAAAAACAAATTAGGCTTGTAGAAGCCCACCAAATAGGCGGATTTTACTAACTAATTTTCTCTTTTGTGTAGATTTAAATTAGATTAAAAAGTAGATTTATATTTTTTACTAACTTGTTTTTGAAGTTGGTTTTAAAAATGAATTCACTTTTTATTTTGGTTTAAAATTAACTTCACACTTCAAATTTGGGTTTTAAAAAAAAAGAATCACACATTTGTTTGGGGCTCTTAAAAAGAATTTCATTGTTCCAAGGGAAAAAGAACCACAAACTTAAACAAAAACAACTTTATTTTTTTGCAAGTTAGGAAACAAACTTCGTTTTGGTGCTTAAAATCAACAAGGCAAATTTTATTTCTTGCATCAAGATAAAACTCACAATCCACACTTCTATTTTTGGTGCAAATAAAATTCACAATCAACTTGTCTCATTTTTAAAGCAATTTTGCTTCATGCAAACGTGTTTTTCATTAAGTTGACTAGGATTTTCAAATTCTAGTTTACTCAAACAATTGCCTTTGAAAATTAAAAAGAACACCATGATTGTTGGATCAACATCTCCAAATAGTTAGATCACATTGCAATGATAGATTAAAAAGAACAAGTGTTTTTCATGCTTGGTACACTTATGCAAAGAGTTGGTCGAGTGGTCCTACTTCTAACACACACTATCCTCTCCCTTGGCTTTCGTGGTCCTGGGTGCAAGAGAAAAGTGTTAGTAACACTCAAAATTTTATCCTTTTAAGAGAGGTTTGCCAAGAGACACATCACTCTTGGGAACAACCTTGAGCGGTAAATCCTTCGAGCCGCTATAGAAATCATGTGTGAGCGAAAGCTATAGCCTTGGGTATAGTTGTTCCTACAGTGTAACTGGCCGAAAGGACAAATGGGCCCCACCACTAGTTACAAGGCTCTTAAGTGAGTCACTGCAGAATGAACTTATGTCCAAAAACATCGAACATGACTAAACACCTTTAAGTAGTAGCCCACCTGTTCTATTGATTGAGGATATTTGCGATATAATTTAGTGCAAGAGCATAGATGGTTTTGCTCCCAAGATACTCACCATACATATTTCCTTGAGTAGAAACATAGCTTTTTGAAAAGTCACTTGTGGCTTGATAAAAGTGGTGACTCCCCCATCATAGGGATCATCTATTTGTTATGCTCATGCAAGACTTAGTATATCACATCCTTACCTGCCAAGGCGGGATTCATAAGGTATGTAGTACCAAAGTCGAAGAAATATCAAGATGTGGGCTAAATTTATCACAACTGGCCATTTGACCTTAGGGATAAAAAGTGTTTGAAGTATGTTCATTTAAAGACCTAGTGCAAATTGAGCCGACTTCAGGCTTTGGAAATACACCTTAAAATACATCTAAAGGAAGGGTCATATACAAGTCCAAAGATGGGGTTGATCTAGATCCACACTCATTTGTGCCTTTGGAGGCAACATTCTTGTGTTTGTGTGCTTGCTTTGTTTTCTTGTCAAAGAAAAATCAGAAAATCACTTCCCACAAACAAAGTATTCATCCAACCAAACATCTATCAAAGCAACCAAAAACAAAGTGCAAACAAAGAGTCAAAAACTTTATGACCATTCTTCACATCTTATGAAAGAAGAAGTGTCATTAGAATATCAACTTGAAAAGAAGACCATTAAGCTCAAAGGCTTTGATCAAAAAGAGGAAATTCTTCTATATAAATAGACAAATCTTTGTCTCACATAGAGTCTTTCTGCGTCACATGCGTCTCTACCTTCAAGGAAAAACAAATGAATTTGATTCCAAATTATTGAACCGCAGAGCTTTTATGCAATATAGAGCTCTAAGTTATCACAAAAACCAAGGAGGAAAGATTAATCCCAACTTCTTCCCAAACGTCTGTATCACATACAACACAGCTTGAGAAATACCACCAACACCCGAAAGGGAAGAGGTAGAGTTTGTCCCATTTGTAACACAAAGTTTTTATTGAAGTTGAAAACATTTTCATCCATCATCTCACTCATACATCATCACTTCATCATCAATCCGTCCCAACTCTCAAAACATTAAGATGTTCTTGTCCCAAGTTCTCTTTTAGATATTGCTTGAATCAAACACATCACATCACTTTTTAGATTGTTTCTACATCTAGGATAAGCTCATCCTAAGAGACATATCTACGCAGGTTAAAACTAGTTCATGAGTGAATCCTCTCATTACTAGGTAGTTAAATTTGTAACACATCTCAGATTTCTCTACACCTTATCACATCCAACCTTATCAAAACAAGCAAGCAATTCAAAGAAGGAATTTCGGTTACATCTACCTTAAAAGTGCTAGAGATCTACATGCAACACAAATCACCAACCATCAATCTCTCATTTCATCAAAAACTCATCATCATCTTCAATCAACTTCAACAAAAAACTTGCAAGCAAAATGGCTCAAACCCGATCACAGTCCAGGCAACAAGAAATAGAAAGGGAAGAAGAAGAAGAGGAAAATCTCAATGAATTTCAAGAAGCACTTGGAGGAAATGCAGATGACGAAAACCCAAGTACTCCCACTTCTGCAACAATAGAAAGGGCTCAGCATAACCCTCTCTTTAACAGACTTTTTGACGAAATACTTAGGAGCAATGCGGATGCTCACTTCTTAATCGCTCAAGAAGGAGCAAAACTCCCCTCTGACTTTGATCTTGCCCAATTAAGAAAAGCATCAGAAAGACAAAGTCGCCATGAAGAGGAAAGAGGTAGAGATCCCATCAGATATAACATTCCTCGAGGTAACCCACCACCTCCTCCTCCAAATGAAATGGAGATGTTGCGGCAACAAGTTGAGAATCTCGCCCAACAGCTTCATAATGGTGTCAAGACTAACCAGTTCTCACTCAATGACATTTGTCCCTATCCTTTTGATAGGAATCTTTACATGCCACCATTTCCACGAGGATTCGAAACACCCAAATTCAAAAAATATAGAGGAAAGGGAGATCCTCGTGATCATGTCAGAGAATTTCATTCTGCTTGTCTTGAAGTGGCATATGAAGACACCTACCTAATGCGCCTTTTTCCCCAAAGCTTGGGAGGAACAACCACATCATGGTTTTCCCGACTACCAGGTGGCATTAGAACATTTGAGGAACTTATCCAAAAATTCCTCGCTCATTACTCTCATAACATTGAACGTGACATCACCATGGCTGATTTGTGCAACACCAAACAAAAACCAGGTGAACTATTCTCAGTATTCCTGCAACGATGGCACCAAATTTCTAGCAGACGTTCTCTTCAGTTACCTGAATGAGAACTAGTGGAAATATTCATTTCCAACTTAAACGAAGAAATGGAATTTCACCTAGATGTCAAAGACACGGACTCATTTAATGATATGATCACCAAGGGTTTGAAATGTGAACGGGCACTTATCAAGAAAGGACTCATCAAAATCTTTAATGAACCAAAAGATGGTCCTCGCCCGCGCTTCAATAGTGATAAACCAAGCTTCTAGAATAAAAACAAGAATATCGTCAACGATGGGGTTGTGGATGCCCAGACTATCCAAAATGCACAACCTGTGGTTCGGTTTGTAGGATAGAATCCTCCACCTCAAAACAACACAAATGGTCCTACAAATCAAGGTCGCATCACATCTCATGATGAACCAAGACCTCGTCAGCAAAAACAAAAACGCACATACACTCCCTTAGGGGAACCCATTGAAATAGTATTGCAACAACTCATTTCTCAAAATTTGGTCACTCTCCCTAAGCTATCAAACTATGAGCCTCAGGTCAAACCGGCATGGTGGAGAGATACTAAACACTGTGAATTCCATCAAGGAAGAGGGCACAAGACAAGTAATTGTCACCGATTAAAAGATCTTATTCAGGATCTTATTAACCGAGGAGAAATTGAAATTGAAGGACATGACCCAAAAACAACCAATAATGATCATCTGATGTTCAAAAATCCACTTCCATCACAAGATCAAAGGGGTCCTTCCACTTCTAGGCGAGGCACTAATACCACTGATTATACACAGGCTACATATAATTACACTGTAAATCATCTGTATGATGCCAATGAACAAGTTGCAACTATAACCTTCAAAAATCCCAACTCAAATTGCAATGTTGTTACACGCCGCGACAAAGTTACCATAAAGGCAGCTCCACAAGGTACCACCTCCATCCCAAAGCAGTACAATCTTGTGGAACAATTAGACAAAACCCCTGCACTTATATCCATTTTAGAGCTATTGCGCCTATCACCCTCTCATAAAACTATCTTGGATCAAGCAC
The DNA here is from genome assembly GCF_030272615.1 of Cryptomeria japonica. Classification (NCBI taxonomy): domain Eukaryota; kingdom Viridiplantae; phylum Streptophyta; class Pinopsida; order Cupressales; family Cupressaceae; genus Cryptomeria; species Cryptomeria japonica. The sequence continues at coordinate 687,169,929 of NC_081414.1, forward strand.
TCCAAGAAGCGTCAGTCCCCGCAAATCTAAATACGGACCAATTTCAAGCCATGGTTGGAAGTCTAAAGTCATCACCTTGTCTCACTTTTTTTCTGAAAGTGACAACTCTTCCTTCCAACAACCACATAATGCCTCACTCCACATCGAAGGATTTATTAACCAGCATAGGATCAAGTGAGTCTTGATCGATAATGGAGTAGGCCTGAATATTTGCACACTGCAGTTGGTCATAGCATTGGGATATGCAGTCGAATCAGTGGATCCTCGTTAGAAGATCACAATCAAAGCCTATGACGATGCAGAGCATTCATCCAAAGGAGCTGTGGTACTACCAATCCGAGTGGGTCCTGTGGTAAAGCACATCATCTGTCAGGTTCTGGACCTTCCTCTGCCATATAATCTATTGTTAGGAAGACCTTGGATACATGCCATGCAAGCCGTTCCATCTACCTACCATCAATGTATCAAGTTCCCACATAACGGTGTAGAGATCACAATTCTGGGTGACGCAAATCCCTTTGCATTTTGCCATAATATCAGCCATCAACCAGAAATTACCATTCCTAATAATAGAGAAGCCATTTCCTCCACATCATATATAAGTCCCGCCTCTCTTGCCAGTTCAAACACCACTATGCCCAAGAAAGAAAAGCTTAAGATGAAGATCGCAGAGGAAGGTCCTGGGGAATACAACTTAAGTCAACTCTTTTGTGTGGGACAAATGTCCACTTCTCCTAGAACACATGGTAAACCACAGCAGGTACTCCCGCAACCACTAATCACACCAGCATGTGCTTTGACGCCTTTCGTTCTTGGAAAGAGTCAAGAAGAGGAGACACAAGATGAGGACCTCGCAGAATGGATCTACAAAGATCCCATCACCACTGATATACCGCGAGTCACACTTCCTACAGATCAGTATGGCAAAGGTCTCCTCATTATGCAAAGAATGGGGTATGATGGTCAGAGTGCTTTGGGATATTGCAAACAAGGACGACATGAACCTCTACTACCAGAATTCAATCCCAAAGGAAATATAGGCCTTGGCTTTGAAAAAGAGATCTTTCCTAAATTAAAATTCAAAGGAAAACCCAGCAAACCATTATGTCAGCCTACTGCCAAAAGGCCACCTTTCATTATCAAAGCGGCATCAAGCACCATCCCAACTGCCCCATCGAGGCTCAGAATCCCAACACAACTATCACCAATACCAATCATCCCACCAAGTGAACCAGTAATCCCATCAATAGTACCATTAGCAGTAGCAACTGTATCAGAACCCGCAGCAGCATCTATGGCACCAGCAGTTTCAGCAGAAGCCACTGAGTCAACATTACCAACACTCCCCGTGCCAGATTCTTTTATCCCCATCAAACTTCCTGTAGCACCGATCACTACAAAAGTACATCAACCAATCAAACCTGCAGTGTTTAACTCAAAAGACATCCCAGTATGGTATAGCAATCGAATGCTGGAAAGTGATTCAAAGACCGACTCACATGAATGGGAATTTGATTCGGTACAACTTAATACTTCAGATGAGGAAGACACATCACCACCTCCACCACGCAAAGACATCCCTATTTACGGAGAAGCATAGATAAAGACCACTTGGGTTCCTGAACTGGAAAAATCTTCCACAGACCCTACGTCTCATCCTATGCCTGATTCTGACAGGGAGAGTACCATTAACGACCTTCACCATAATGTCTTAACCCTCACTGATACATCTAACACACTTAACCTAATTGATGAAGTAATGCCCATTATCCACCCTGAACTCATTGAATGGAACCAACCAAATCCCCCATGTCTTGACTTCTTCCAAAATGATGAGGCTATTATTGACTTTTTGGAATTAAGGGATAACCTACCAAGCGGGGATCACAAAGCTGGATTCACCATTGAACTTAATAGCGCAGCATACTTCAGGGCGGATGCCAAACCTTTCAGCTGCAAAAATATAACACTAAAACATGGATCTTCCAGTGAAAACCACACTGTGGCACTGTTTGATCCAACAAAAGTAAAAAGAAAGAGCGTATCCAATGGTGAAAACCTCTCTGAGGTACCTGAGGATGAAGGGTTTGACATTCTCCCTGATAATATACAACAGGAACGATCAACAATTCTCATCGAGGAAACCAAAGAGTACAATGTGGGGACTCCTCAAAATCCTCATATCATACATCTGGCATCTCTTCTCACTCCAGAGGAACAACCTAAATTTATAGAGTTCTTCCAGAAGTGTCAGATCAACTTCGCATGGTCATATGTTTAAGGAAGTTAAGTAGTGGAAACAACTTCCTACACTAACCTTGAGAGGAGGGTAATGCAAAACTTTTTTAGATCGTTACAACAGTTACAGAAAATAGAAATAGATATAATAGCATTCATACCATAACACAGTGATTTACGTGGGGAAAACCCTTTCGGGAGAAAAACCCCACACTCCAAAAGCAGCTCAATATTTTATTCAGCAATCAAAAATAGATTACAACATACTTGCAGAGCAAGCTCTTCGCAGGAGTACCACTAATCAGAGATTCAGGGGCAACTCAATAGCCATAAGACTCTTACACACAACCTCTATCTCACACACCTCATAAATAGGAGATACAATACAGGAAACCGTCAAACGGTATTACAAAACCATGGGCTAAAACCACCCAATAAGGTGTAGCCAACCTTATCTCCCTTCTAGATGCCCTATGACATGTTAAAGCACACATCAACACATGTCGCTCCCTTTTTACAGCTCATTTATGTATCCGATACAAATTATTTTTTCCTATTTCAGGAGTACAAACTTCCGGAGGCCATAACTTGAGAACCGGGTGTCCGATTGACGAACCATTTGAAGCGTCGGAAAGCTCGCGAAGTGCTCTATCACCTCGTAACCCGCTGCGCTGGTTATGGCCACTTTTCAGGGCATTTCAGAGACTCTAAAGCCTCCAAAATTAAGTTTAAACATTTTATCGCACCCCTCCAAGATGAAAACTTTAATATCTTCAAAACTAGCTGTGACCTTGCGACGCAACTTTACCAGAATGCTTATCTAGCCAACCAAAAGCTTCAGGGAGAGTTTCGCACCATTTCGTGCTCAAATGAAAACTTACTATAAATAGTAACCTCTCATAAATGCAAGGTTAAGACACCATTTTTCCCCACAAATCTCCCACTTTTCGAACACCTTGTAGGAGCGGAAGGGAATGTCAACACAATGAATCAATTGCTAGGGGCCATAAGGCCCATAGACTCTGAACACCATCTGAACTTCTCTGTGCTCACAGCCTTAGTTAAAGCATCTGCAACATTCATCAAAGTTTCCACCTTAACCAACTTCACCCTACCATCTTCAACCATATCTCTAACAAAATGATACTGAACATCAATATGTCTGGTCCGGGCATGAAATGTCGGGTTCTTAGCTAGGCTAATTGCACTCTGACTGTCATAGTAAACTGTCACTGTACCTTGTTTTATTCCAATATCTGAACATAGTCTCTTAAGCCAAATGGCCTCTTTACAAGCATGAGTAGCTGCCATATACTCTGCTTTAGTAGTGGATAAAGCAACCACAGCCTGTCGCTTACTCATCCAACTAATTGCACCACCAAACAAAGTAAACACATAAGCACTGGTGGATCTTCTACTATCAATATCACCTGCCCAATCTGAATCCACATAACCATGGATATCAAGGGAAGTCATGTCTCCAACTGAATTACCATGATAACACAAAGAATACTCTGAAGTACCCTTCAAATATCTGAAGACTCTTTTGACTGCATCCCAATGAACTCTACCAGGATTAGACATATATCTAGAAAGTACTCCCACTGCTTGGGCAATGTCTGGTCTAGTACAGACCATAGCATACATCAAGCTTCCAACCGCACTCTGGTAAGGCACTCTGCTCATGTCTTCCATCTCCAATGGGGATGTAGGACAATCTGAAACAGATAGTTTCGTTCCAACTGTAAAAGGAACACTCAATGGTCTACAATTCTGCATGTTGAACCTCTGTAACACTGAATTCACATACTTACTCTGGCCTAGCCATAGATTTCTGTTCACCCTATCTCTTCTAATTTCCATCCCAAGAATGTGCTTTGCTGCACCAAGATCTTTCATTTCAAATTTAGTAGCGAGCTGAGACTTCAGTTCTGAAATCATACATTTCCCTTTACCAATGAATAACATATCATCAACATACAATGCAATGAATAAGAAATGATCACCATCAAATTTATAATAAACACAGTGATCTGATTTAGAATGTTCAAATCCCAAACTCAACACATATGTATCAAATTTCTGGTACCACATCCTAGGACTTTATTTGAGGCCATACAAAGATTTCTTCAATTTACAGACCAAATTACTTTTGCCTTTCACCACATAGTGCTCCGGTTGTGTCATATAAATATCTTCCTCCAAATCACCATGAAGGAAAGCAGTTTTCACATCCATTTGCTCAACCTCTAAATCATAAGCAGTAGCAATAGAAAGCAAAAATCTAATGGACGTCATTTTTGCAACAGGAGAAAATATCTCACCGTAATAAACACCCTCAACCTGAGAGTAGCCTTTTGCAACCAACCTTGTTTTATACTTCTCAATGCTTCCATCTGAACCAATCTTTTTCTTGAACACCCATTTACAACCAACAGGTTTTCGTCCTTCAGGCAATGGAACAAGATCCCATGTATCATTCTTTTTCAAAGCTGCCATTTCTTCCTCCATAGCAATCTTCCAAGATTCTGCATCATTCATACCTAATGCCTCTTCTACAGATTTCGGTTCATCCACACTAGTATTCAGAGCAAAAATACATCTCCAATCATTAGGTGAATACCTTTGAGGTGGTTGTCTATGTCTTGTAGACCTTCGAACAAGCTGAGTTGGAGGTTCTTCCTCCTCTTCTGAAGATTCAGAGCTAGACGAGCTCTCCTCAACTTCTTGCCTATCAAGGGGTCTCGATTCAACTCTTTCAGGTGTAGAAGGAAGTTGAATCACATCTTCTTTTTTAGTCTATTCTGGCTGCAATGTAACAGAAGGAGACTTAATTTCTCTAAAAATAACACTTCTACTGTGAATTACCTTTTGTGCAACAGGGTCCCAAAGCTTGTATCCTTTCACACCATAACTATACCCGATGAAGATACATTTCACAGCCTTGTTCTCCAACTTTGTTCGCTTCTCCTTTGGCACATGTGCATATGCCTCGCAACCAAAAACTCTAAGATGTCTCAATGAAGGCTTGTGACTTGACCATGCTTCCATAGGTGTTTTATCAACAAGAGCTGATGTAGGAGACCTGTTAATCAGGTAGCAAGCAGTGGCAACAGCTTCAGCCCAAAACTTTTGTTCGAGACCAACACCACTCAACATACTCCTAGCCTTCTCCATCAGTGTCCTGTTCATTCTTTTTGCAACTCCATTCTGCTGTGGAGAATACGGAGTTGTCTTCTGCCTGTTAATTCCATAGTCTTTACAGAATCTATCAAAATCATTAGAGTAAAACTCACCGCCATTATCAGTTCTCAAACATTTTATTTTCTTTCCAGTCTGCAACTCAACCATTGCTTTAAATTCTTTAAAACGACTAAAAACTTCAGATTTACTCTTTAGAAAATAAACCCATGTCCTCCTACTAAAATCATCAATAAATGAAACATAATATGTGGATTTTCCAATCGAAGAGACATCTACTGGACCAAACACATCAGAATGGATAAGATCCAAAACACCACAAGTTTTATGAGAGCTCGAGTAAAACTGAACGCGGTTTTGTTTTCCATAAATGCAATGCTCACAGAAATCAAAGTCAAGATTACAGTCATTCAAACCTTCAACAAGGTTTTTATTTTTCAAGGTCCTTAGACCCTTTTCTCCAATGTGGCCAAGTCTCTGGTGCCATAACATAGTCTTCTCTGCAGGTAACTTTGCTTCAGACGAAAGAGCACCCTTAGGTACCCAAAAACCATTTCCATCTGCTGAAGGTGAAACCTTCAAATCTTCCAATGAAGTATCCGCAGATTTACTTTTTACAGAAGTGCTATTACACTCAACAGTGTATGCTTCAAGCTTATACAAAGTGCCAAACCTGACACCTCTAGCAACTACCATAGCACCCTTAATTATCTTACATCGTGCTTCAGAAAAGACTACCTGCACACCCGCATATATCAGTTTGCTCACAGATAACAGGTTTTGTTTTAATCCAGGGATATGCAGCACACCATTAATCCTTTTTATTCTACCATCAGAAAACCTGATTCTAACTTTACCTCAACCAACAATGTCTAGATGTGAATCATCACCCAAGTATACCTTACCTCCATTAAATCCTTCATATTCAGAAAACCAATCTCTATTGGAAGTCATATGAAAAGATGCACCTGAGTCAATTAGCCAGGCATCATTACCTGCATGAGTCGCCAAAGCCGCAATAAATGCATCGCCATCTTCCTTGTTAGACTCAGAATCAGAATCAAACTTTTTCTTTTTCTTCTTCTTCTTTTTTTCTTTGCAGTCCTTACGGATGTGACCCGGTTTACCGTAGTTCCAACAAATGACTTTGGACTTTCCAGGAGATTTCGATCTCCCTTTGGATTTGGACTTGTCGCGCTTCTCATTCTTCTTGCCTTTCTCCTTAGGTCTTCCACGAACGGTTAGGGCTTCCTTTGAACTAATGGATACCTTCCTTCACATCTCTTCACCGAGTAGGGCACCCACCATGTCTTCAGATTTCAAAACAACAGAAGTACTACCGATAGCCATAACAAGAGAATCCCATGAATCAGGCAAAGAACAAAGCAAGATCTGACATTTCTCCTCCTCGTCCATCTTAACACCAACAGATACTAATTGAGCCACCAACATATTGAATGCTTCCATGTGGTCTGCAATTTGTCCACCCTCTTCCATCTTCAAGGAATACAATTTCTTTCTTAAGAAAATTTGATTTAATAAAGATTTCAATTGATACATCTCACCAAGCTTAGTCCATAGCTTCTTTGCAGAGTTCTCTTCATGGACATTGATTAGAACAGAGTCTGCCAGGCACAGTCTGATTAGACCCTTGGCTTTTCGGTCCATAACATCATACTGAGCTGCTGCAGTAGGATCTGAGGGCCTTTGGACATTCGCATCAACAGCATCCCAAAGATCTCGATCTATTAGCAGATCTTCCATCTTCAGCTTCCACATCTCAAAATTACTTCCATTAAATTTCTCCACCTCTATTCTCCCTGATGAATTCACCATCTGAATATTCCTGCAACAAGATCAAAAAGTGTCTTCTGCACAAGCTCCCACTCAAATCTGGATTAGTTCAAAAAACCCAACTGCCCACAATTGAAACCAAAGGTGATCAGGCTCTGATGCCACTTGTAAGGAAGTTAAGTAGTGGAAACAACTTCCTACACTAACCTTGAGAGGAGGGTAATGCAAAACTTTTTCAGATCGTTACAACAGTTACAGAAAATAGAAATAGATATAATAGCATTCATACCATAACACAGTGATTTACGTGGGGAAAACCCTTTCGGGAGAAAAACCCCACACTCCAAAAGCAGCTCAATATTTTATTCAGCAATCAAAAATAGATTACAACATACTTGTAGAGAAAGCTCTTCACAGGAGTACCACTAATCAGAGATTCAGAGGCAACTCAATAGCCATAAGACTCTTACACACAACCTCTATCTCACACACCTCATAAATAGGAGATACAATACAGGAAACCGTCAAACGGTATTACAAAACCATGGGCTAAAACCACCCAATAAGGTGTAGCCGACCTTATCTCCCTTCTAGATGCCCTATGACATGTTAAAGCACACAACAACACATGTCGCTCCCTTTTTACAGCTCATTTATGTATCCGATACAAATTATTTTTTCCTATTTCAGGAGTACAAGCTTCCGGAGGCCATAACTTGAGAACCGGGTGTCCGATTGAACAACCGTTTGAAGCGTCGGAAAGCTCGCGAAGTGCTCTATCACCTCGTAACCCACTGCACTGGTTATAGCAACTTTTTAGGGCATTTTGGAGACTCTAAAGCCTCCAAAATTAAGTTTAAACATTTTATCGCACCCCTCCAAGATGAAAACTTTAATATCTTCAAAACTAGCTGTGACCTTGCGACGCAAATTTACCGGAATGCTTATCTAGCCAACCAGAAGCTTCAGGGAGAGTTTCGCACCATTTCGTGCTCAAATGAAAACTTACTATAAATAGTAACCTCTCATAAATGCAAGGTTAAGACACCATTTTTCCCAACAATATGCAGACATGCCTGGGCTTGATCCTGATTTAGTCATGCATCACCTCACTGTCACAGAAGGAGCCAAACCTGTCAAGCAGAAGCTTCGTAAGATGCATCCCCAGATTGCAGTGCTAGTCAAAATAGAACTCAAGAAACTCCTAGATGTTGGTTTCATTAGACCAATTGATTATGCAGAATGGATCTCCAATATTGTGCCAGTTGGCAAACCAAAAGGGGGCATCCGCATTTGTACTGACTTCAGAGATCTAAATAAGGCCTGTCCTAAGGATGACTTCCCCCTACCAAATATCGACATCATAGTGGATCTAACAGCAGGACATGCCATGCTTTCACTCATGGATGGCTTTTCAGGATACAATCAGATAAAGATCGCACCAGAAGATCAACATAAGATAGCCTTCACATGTCCATGGGGCACATATTGCTGGAATGTAATGCCCTTCGGTCTCAAAAATGCAGGAGCAACCTATCAAAGAGCAATGACCACCATCTTCCATGACATGATGCATACTATGATGGAAGATTATGTGGATGACTTACTAGCAAAATCACTCACTAGAGAAGGGCATCTCCACATCTTAGATAAAATCTTTGATAGACTGGAACAATACCATGTTCGACTCAACCCAAAGAAATGTGTCTTTGGAGTAACCTCCGGGAAACTTCTAGGATACATTGTCTCAAGCAAAGGTATTGAGGTCGATCCAGCAAAGGTTAAGGCAATCATGGACATGCCACCTGCAAAGAATATCAGTCAGCTAAGGACCCTACAAAGATGACTTCAATCCATCCGAAGGTTCATTGCACAATTGGCTGATAAGTATCACCCATTTACACATCTGCTACACAAGAACATCCGCTTTCAGTGGGATGCCTGATGCCAGCAAGCATTTCAGACGCTTAAAGACTATCTCATGAATCCATCATTATTGATGCCACGAGATCCAAGTAGACCATTGTTACTCTATATCTCGGCAACAAGTACAGCATTAGGTGTATTACTAGCACAACATAATGCAGAAGGCAAAGAGTGTGCTGTATACTACATCTCTCGCACACTAGTTGGCTATGAACTCAATTACACACCTATTGAGCGAGCTTGCCTAGCAGTGATCTTAGTAGCCACAAAATTGAGGCACTATCTGTTGACACACAAGGTACAACTCATTGCAAATATTGATCCACTCAAGTATTTACTCAGCAAAGCAGCATTAACAGGTCGCTTGGCTAAATAGGTGATGATTCTAAGTGAATTTGACATCGAGTATGTGGACCGTAAAGCTATCAAAGGTGAAGTTATTGCAGATCAGTTGGCCGATGCACCTCTCATAGGTGATCATCCTCTTATTTCCAATTTTCCAGACGAAGAGATATTCATGATCACAACAACACAACCATGGAATCCCTACTTTGATGGCTCGTACACTAGGCATGGCTCGGGGGCAGGCATTCTATTTATCACACCTCAAGGTGATAGTATCTCGAAGTCTTACAGGCTCACATTTCCATGCACAAACAATATAGCCGAGTATGAGGCCTTGATCACAGGACTCAGGTTAGCCATCCAATGGAAATTACAAGAACTGCAAGTATATGGCGATTCCCAACTAGTCATTCGACAAGCAACAGATGAATATCAGACCAAAGATGATAAACTCATGCCATATAAGCAAATGGTGGACACTCTAAAGACATCATTTACTACTATCACTTTTGATACCAAGAGATCAGAATCAAGCTGCTGACGCCATGGCTACCATCGCATCTCTACTAGATCTTCCACAGAATTCAACACGCTACGAGTTCTTGGTCAAACAACTTTGGATCCCCGCTTATGATATCCCTGAATCCGAAATGATATGTCACCTTGTCGGTTCTGAATCCCCATGGTACGGTGAATTCTACACCTATCTCCGCGATCACACCCTTCCTCCCAACCAATCAAATAACCAACGTAAAGCCTTCATTCGCCAAACTGCTCGATATACCATTATTGTTGAAACCCTATACCGATGCGGTCTTGATGGTACTCTCCTTCGATGTCTGGAACAAGGTGAGATAACAAAGGCCTTGGAAGAGGTACATGAAGGAATTTGTGGAACCCATGCAAGTGGTCCATCACTAGCCAAGAAACTCTTGCGCAATGGATACTATTGGCCATCTATGGAAAAAGATTCCTACTACTTTGTCAGGAAGTGCAAGAAATGCCAAGTTCATGGCGACCTGATACATGCACTAGCTCAGGAACTGCAACCAATCATGACACCATGGCCTTTTTGTCAATGGGGCCTTGACCTTGTGGGTAAAATCCATCCATCTTCATCCAATGGCCATAAATTCATTATTACCGCAACCGAATATTTCACAAAGTGGATCGAAGCTGTTCCACTTACCCAAGTCACCGGCAAGCAGATCACCTCATTCATCCTCAACTACATCATCTGCCGGTATGGTGTGCCCATGTCCATCATCATAGATAACGGTCTCCCTTTCAAAAATCAGGATGTCTGTGAACTTTGTGAGAAATTTCATATCCAACACCGCTTTTCCACCCCCTATTACCCATAAGGCAATGGTCAGGCCAAAGCATCCAATAAAAACATATTGAGGATCCTAAAGAAGACAGTCAATGATGCCGACCGTGACTGGCATGTTCAACTAAATCTGGCACTATGGGCATATCGAACTAGCATTCGAACCCCTACAGGTGCAACTCCTTATTCATTGGTCTATGGTGCAGAAACTATCTTGCCTATTGAGGTCGAGATACCATCATTACGGGTTTCCTTGCACAATCTAATCGATGACGAAGCCTACAGAGTATCTCGTCTTTAGGACTTAGAGTTACTTGATGAGAAACGACAAGCTGCATACAACCACCTCAAAGCCTATCAGCAGCGCATGAGCAGAAGCTACAATCACTGAGTTAGACCTCGTACATTTGAGGTAGGTGATCTTGTTCTTCGAGAGAATCCTCGCAACCAACCAAACAGAGAACATCAGGGCAAGTTTGAATCAAACTGGTTAGGCCCATATGTTGTCACTACTGTGTTCGGGTCCGGGGCATATCAGTTGGCTACTTCAGAAGGAGAACCGCTCGCAGATCCAATTAACAGCATGCACCTCAAACGGTTTTATACCTAAGCTGTATAGAGCATCAGGCTCCCCTGCATACCAGAAAATACCAAAAACATTCAGAACAATGTCCTGAAGAAAATACAAAAACATTCAAAAAAGTAAAGGAAAATCATGCATCCAAACGGTGAACAACCACTCCGGTGGCACCTTGGGTAAGTACGATGGTGAAAACCTAGAAAACAAGCGCCACTCGTAAAGGCTATGGCTCCATTGTCTTTCAGACTTGTTGCGATCACATCTACTTCATACATACATCCATCCATCCAAAAAACATGGCTTGTTATTCCTCTGCAATTATGATAGTACTCCATACATCTTGCATCCCGCTTTTTCGTAGTCATGTCTAAAACTGGGGGCAATGCCTTTAAACTATTGATGGAAGTGGATTCTACATTGTCTTATGATTCATTAAGTTCTTCATTCAAACAATCATCAAAAATCCAAAAACATTAAAAAATATCTCGCAAAAATACCAAAAACATTCAAAACAATTCAAAATCCAAAAACATCGACAAAACTATTGAAAAATCACACAAAAACATGGCAACACCTTGTACATACCCATCCATGCAGATACCAAAATAAACATTGACAAACTACTCACACAATGACCATTTACCAATCAACCACACAATCAACATCAACAATCAAACTGTCTTCAACAAGGATGCATCCTTCCTTACCAAAACAAAGACAAAAGTGACATTTTCTTTGACAAGAAAATTATGTTAAGCTATCAAATACTTGGTTTATTTGTGAGTACAATCGTTCATTTATCTGTATCAGGATTTTGCAGCATTGTTTTGTATCGTTTGCGCATTATTTTCGATGAAGTTCTGGGGCATGTACTAATGGTGTCTACATGGGAAGTTCACTAAGCTATGTGATCATAGGCAAAAATGCAGTCATAGATCACTACGGCTTGCTGACTACAGCGTATACCTCGACTATATGAGCATGAACCATTACCAAGGATCCTTATTCTTTATTCTTTATGTATATACTGTTTGTTTGCAGGTACAATGCTTTTTCTTTGGTTCCTCCTACCTCATCCAAACTGGATAAAGGTTTTATCTCTTATTACGGTATGCACTTGTCTCAGGATATGATCAGCCTAAGATCAAGGAGGACGATCCAAGTCATGCATGAACAGAGATAATCCTTATCTGTTCCGCAAGCAATACTCAGGTCAACTTGATCCATTATATCAAGTTGCTTGTATTAACTTGCTATATAAAATCCATGTAAGAAATACTCTAGTCATCTTGAATCTTTATGTCAAGTTGCTTGTATTTTCTTACAACATTTTAAAGCTCAATGATGAAAAATAAAGCACCATGGATCATCATTCCATCTCATCTGTATATATTGCATTTCGTTGCATTCCACCCATCCCTACATTCATAATAGCTGCATATCATGCATACATAGTCATAATAATGCATACTCTATTTTACTCATCTTCTTCCATAGGACTCGGTCCTAGTCCTCCATATCTTCTATCTAACATCGAATCCCCCCTCACCCTCCCTATCTTGATCATCAACATCATCCTAATCCCTTCATCGCTTCCCATCCTCACTCATCCACAAAATTAAGCCAGTTACTTTGTCTACACAGATACATCGACTCCCACACACCTAGACTATCAACAGATACTCTGATCAAGTATCTTCAGGTCTCAACAGGTAATCGATTATGGTAATCCTAGACTACATCAGACATTTATCACAATGACCTAGTCTCAACGGGGCTGCCATGATTTCCCACAACCATCCATCACATGCACACATTATCAATTGATCAAACCAATCAAACACAATCACATCGGACAATTACATCAATTGTCTACGTCTTAACGAGTGTTTTGCTTCATATACCTTGACTTCATCAGGCAATTATATCAATTGTCTAAGTCACATCAGGTCACTTTGATTCACTTACTCAGACTTTATCATGTCCAAGCGACCAACTGACATCAACTGTCACGCTTTGACTTGACCGGGGCAATTAAACCGATTGCACCAGATTGTCCAACCAATTTTGATCAATTGTATAGCATCAATCCAAACCCCACACTACATCTGCTATGTATCTCTTGCATGACCTCAGGGTACTCGCTGGCTTGTTGTTTCTTCATATTCACTCCATTTTCTCCCATTCTTTCATCATTAGTTCTAATTTCTTCTATTCTACCTCCCCTCCACTTTTCATTCTTTTTCGAGAGATCGCCCGATTTTTCAAAAAAATTCGGCCCATCTCTCGAGGGGGCATACCACCCATTAAATTTACATTTTATGGGGCATTTCTTCATACCTATATTTCTTTCTTTGAAACGACGCGATAAACTGCACCGTCTCAAAGAGGGGCAAATGTAGTCACATAAATCTGTCCACTTAATTAAATGAATATTTAGTATTTATTTGATTATTTAATCATCAATTAATAATTAATTAAATTAATATATTTAATTAATTCATCTTAACCCTCTTCTCATATTAATTAAATAAATTATTCAATTTATTTGATTTAATTCACTTAACCAAATTCAGACTATTAATTAAATAAATAAATCATATTTGTTTAATTAAATCTTCTCTCAAATTTAAATAAATTAATATTTATTTAAATTCCCCCAAAATCTCACCTCTCACATTTAAATAAATTAACATTTATTTAAATCACCTTTATCCTCTACCCACTTGTATTTTCCTACAAATGCAAGTTGCACAACTATTTTAAATAAATTATTTATTTAAATCACCTTTATCCTCTACCCACTTGCATTTTCCTACAAATGCAAGTTGCACAATTATTTTAAATAAATAATTTATTTAAATCACCTTTATCTTCCACCCACTTGTATTTTCCTACAAAAGCAAGTTGCACAACTATTTTAAATAAATCATTTATTTAAATCACCTTTATCCTCACCCACTTGCATTTTCCTACAAATGCAAGTTGCACAACTATTTTAAATAAATTATTTATTTAAAATCCTATTTATCTTCACCCACTTGAAACCTTTAATGGTTTCCCTTAAAGTCTTCAAAACTTAATGGCTTTAAAGTTTTCAAACTTGATGGCTTCCTTCTATAGTCTTCTTAAGCCTTTAATGGTTTCCCTTAAAGTCTTCAAACTTAATGGCTTCCCTTAAAGTCTTCTTAAGACTTTAATTGCTTCCCTTAAAGTCTTCAAAACTTAATGGCTTTAAAGTTTTCAAACTTGATGGCTTCCTTCTATAGTCTTCTTAAGCCTTTAATGGTTTTCCTTAAAGTCTTCAAACTTAATGGCTTCCCTTAAAGTCTTCAAGCCTTTAATGGTTTCCCTCAAAGTCTTCAAGCATTTTAATGTTTTATCTTCATTTTTCTCATTTAAATAAATTAATATTTATTTGAATATTTATCCAAATGCAAATTACACCATTTAATTGAAATAAATGATTTTATTTTAATTGAAAATACCAAAATTTCTCCCACTTGCATTTTCCTACAAAATCCACTTGCATGCCTAAACCCCTTCTAGAATTTTCTAATCACTTCTAAATAACCTAACCCCTTCTCTAAACTTTGTCACATTCCTAGGCAAAAGGGAAGTCACTTCTCAAACCCTCAAAGTCTTTGATAACCATTAAAGGCTTTCAACCTTCAACCACTAAATGGCTCAAAGTCTTTGATAACCATTGAAGGCTTTCAACCTTCAACCACTTAATCCCCAAAGTCTCCAATAACCATTAATGGTTACCTCAAACCCTCCCACATGGTTAAAACATTTATTTTGACTCAACCTCTACCCAACCCAAAGGTCTCATCAGGCCATTAATGCTTTGACCATGATTATCTCTTAAACATTTGCACAAAGGTTTATCCTTGGATTAACTCTTAATCCAGTGGGTAATCTTAATTTGGACTTGACCTTTAGCCTCTAGATAACCATGAGGTCTTCTCAGGCCTTTAATGCCTCCAACCTCTTCTCTCAACCCAATCCTATGTTGACACTTGTCACCATTTTATTGGTGCCAATTGTGCACATGGATCCCCAACTTTCAAACTTGGCCCTTGATTAAACCATTCAATCTTAACCCTTCATTTCCCCATTTCTTCTATAAATAGAACCCTTCTCCTCAAGCAAAAGAGGGAAGCATTAGAGTATTGTTGTTATACTGGCATTAGCATAGAGCTTTCTCATAGCATCACTATCTACACTTGCATAGCATTTGCTTATCATATTCAACCATCTTGAATCTCCATATGGCATCCATGGCTAGTGCTAAAAGCTGAGAGCTACACTCATTTGGGACTTGGAGAGGAGAGGAACAAGGGAGGAGCAACTATGAGCATCTTGATTAGCTATTTTATTTTATGTTTATATGCTTTCTATTTCATGCTTAATATCTCTCTTGATATGCCTGTTTAGGATAATCTTTTGTTGCTAACACTAATGTTTGTTTCTAGTGCTCTTGTGTGTGTTGCCATCAAACAGATTTTCTAATACTTTTTGCAGAGCATCATATTCAAAACAAGGCTTGATTGTACATAAAAGTGCTGTATGGAACAAATGTGGAGAAATAGAATGAATTCATGATTCCAATACTACCGATGATGCAAAAATTGGAGCTCCCTAGCTCAAGTTATGATAGATTGAGTGAAAAGGGCAAAATTAGGGTTTTTAACTTAAAATCTTAAAATGAAAAAAGTGCATACCTCATAAATATGAAAGTGACACTTTCATTTGTCACTTTTTTACTTTTAGCACTATTCACTGTAGAGGAGCCCACACATTAGTCATCATGCCTCGACGTTGACTTGAGCGATCGACACGAATGGAGATCCTGCACCAGACCATGTTGATCGGGAGACCGCTCGACGAGGTGGGTTGACTGATCATTGACTCATTATTGACTTTCCTTGTTTTATTTGTTTTTTCGTATTGTTGATGTCAACATCTGATCATGCATGTACCCCCCTGTCTAGGCACCATGGTTCCATGGGGTGCCCTAGTCCTCCTTGGGTGCCCTGGTCTCACAGGGGTGCCTTGGTCCTCCCAAGGCACTCTGGTCTCACCTAGGCACCCTGGTCCTCCTAGGGTGATCTAGTCCCAAAGGGGCACCCTAGTCCCTTCTTAGAGCAACCGAGGGTTGCACAGGATCAGGCGTCAGATGCGTAGAATAGATGCGATGATGTTTTGGATTAGATGATGATGATTGATGAGTGATTACTAATGATTTGATGGTTTCACTTTGTAGATTATTCCCTACATCCATGAGCACACTACTGGCCACACCTTTCAGAGCCTCCAGAGTCAGATTCCAAGGCTTTCACTAGAGGATAGGGAGTTGTTGCATTCAATAGGTTTATGATACATGATGACCATGCCTGTCATCAAGTTCCATCCCATAATGTTGATGGCATTGATGGAGAGATGGGATGTGGATAGCTCCACCTTTCTTCTACCTATGGGGGAGATGACAGTCACACTCGAGGATGTATACCGCATACTTCATCTTCCCATCAAAGGAGAGACAGTGAGATAACGAGCAAACAGTGCCACTACCGATTACAGAAGGGAGAGGGTCTATTGCATTGGGAGAGAGATGCCATTGGTGAGGTTTCTCTAGTGAGATGGTTGATGATTGCTACCATTGCATTAGCCATGTTCCTTAATGGACACGACACTCACATGCATGGAGGTCTCGCTTATGCAGTTAGAGATATGGAGAGACATCTGAGGGTATTCTCCTAGGGGTGGAGCATGCTAGCCCACCTTTTTCACAACCTAGGAGAATACGTGTTTGGACAAGTATGTAGCCTGATGACCTGCACACTACTACAAATATGGATATTCAAGCACATGACGTGTACTAGACCCATTGGAGTACCCATTGATTTGGTTCCAAAACAGCTTAGGGTGTTCCCATATACTCTCACCCATGAGTGGCTGTTTGAAGATTTGCTGCATTGGAGAGTGACATTTGACAGATTGACATTAAAGGTTATCAGATGCAGACCCTACCTCAAGATTTACATGTAGGTAGGTATACATAGGCAGTTATTTTGCAAGCAGAGGAACCATCTACTAGAGGGATGGTACAACCACATTGCAGTCCCATTCTACTTCGACTGAGTCCGGCAATAGTTTGGGTTTGAGAAGTGTGTCCCTACAGATGTGCCTATCTATATCTGGCACTCATATGTGACTCCTAGGTTGGGAGGCATTCCAAGGCCTACTAGCAATGAGATTGATATCATAGATTCAGATGGATAGGATTAGGATATCATGAGCGAATATAGAGATGATGTGGGTGCACACTGATGGTACATCACATGGTGGGATAGGACATACCCTGGATCCATCTTTCTAGTAGACTTACCTAGAGGGAACCCCGGACCATGGAGACACATGTGTGACGAGGAGAATCCTGATACATCCAAGGACCTTGGTGAGGAGGACACAGATGATCATGATGATGATGTAGGACAACAAGAGATTGGTGGTGTAGGAGAGGGAGTCCAAGATGGTGATGATGAGGAGGATGGAGAGGAGGAGGAGGAGGGGAAGGAGGATGACGAGGATGACGAGGATGATGAGGGTGAGGAGGACGATGAAGATGAGGAGGACAAGTCAGATGTGGTTCCTCATCACTCTGAGGATGACACCATAGCCCTAGATCCACCGAGCATTCCATTGCGAGTGGAGAAGGACCTTATAAGGGGTCTTGATTCTAGTCCCCACTGTCTCGTTTTCATTGTGTAGAGACATTATGAGTGCGGAGAGCCTAGTGGGTCCCAGTCACAGGAGGTCCCTTTCCATGACCCTTATTGGCGAGAGGGAGATCCAGGTAAAGTGTTTTTATGATTATTTAATTTATGCATCTTAATTATTAGATTTAATTATATAGAATGTTACTGATGACAAACCTCTTTCTATCTTTGCAGTTGGCATCCAGGAGTGGTGCTCCCTTATCCAGAATGCAATGACAGGTCTCATCACAACCGCACATATTCCCAGCTCCTTGAGATAGTACATAGACCATAGGGGAGTTTCGAGTGGCATGAGGACCTATTCACCCCCATTTGGGTCAAGATGGACGTTTAGAGAGAGAGAGAGAGAGAGACTACAACAGATAGAGTAAGATCTAGTAGCGACTCAGGCAAAGGCAACCACATATTGCGGGATAATGATGGAGAGGGATCGTAGGAGATCCTCGCGGAGTCACTCACGCTCCACATCATGATACACACCCATGGGTCCACCCCCACAACTAGATCAGGAGGGGACATCTAGTCACCATCCTAAAGCTTCTAGTCCTAGGGATAGGAGATGACTACATTGTGATACTTTTTGATGTACAGGGATATACATGTTATGACAATTATGCTTATGTTTTATATACATGTTATGACAATTATGCTTATGTTTTATCGCAAACAAGTTATTTTAATTCTTGAAAACAATGTATGCATTTCTTTGATGAAAAGTAGCATATTTGGTAATGAACATGTATGTCTAATTTAATTTCCATGTGATTGATTTCTCAATGCTTCATGATTAAATTGATACATGTTTGATTTATTTAAATAGCTAAGTATTTAATTAAATGCTACCTTGATGATGTAGAAGAAAAATGTGTTAAGCTTAAGAATTATATGACTAATGTGATTTACCCAATTAAACACAACAATGATATAATCCTACTCAACACATATGGAATCATATAACATGCTAGCACATATAAAAGATGTAAATCTTTTACAATTTACATAAATGAATCCAAGACAAAACCATCAAGTGAAGAAACATGCTTGTCAAGAATGAAGTAATGTAGACTAAACAATACAATATCATTTAACACCACATACTTTAATGAAGATATGCTAACATATTATTTGATTTGAAGAAAGAAAGGGTGCAAGGAGAGAGAATAAACTATAAAGAGAGAGAAAACGATAGAGAGAAGAAGACTAGGCATAGTATCTACAAAGATGCATAGCATTTATGGGTTCCTTGAGAGGCGTACCTTCCACATCTACTATCTTGTAAGCACCTGATCCATAGACTTTGACGATAATATATGGTCCAAGCCAATTAGGGCTGAATTTTCCTTTTTCCTCAGGTAAAGCATTCACGTTGCGCTGATTTTCATAGAGTCTAAGTCACCTGCTGAGAAGGAACATTGAATGACCTTATCATTGTAGCTTCGTTGTAAACTTTTATGATACGCTTGAATAATCTCATGATAATTTATACGTTGTTGATCGAGCATCTCAAGTTGTTGGAGTCTCTGTTCTTTATAAGAATCATCATCCACTATACCTTTAAGAAAAACCCTTAAAGATGGAATTTATAACTCCAAAGGCATAATAGCATCAACGCCATAAACAAGATTATAAGGAGTACAACCCGTAGCAATACGCATGCTCGTCCAATAAGTCCAAAGAGCATAGACCAACAAAGTATGCCAATCCTTACCATGCTTGTTCATGGTTTTACGAACGATTATTCTATTATTCTATTTGAAGACTCATCTTGACCATTTGATTGAGGAAAGTATGGTGTAGAAAATTTATGTTGAATATGATATCTCTCAAGAAACTTCTTCGCATCTTTGTTTTTAAATGTTCCATTATCCGAAACCAAAGCAGAAGGTATTCCGAATCGGGAAATAATGTTACCTAAAATGAATTGATAGATTACTTCAGTGGTGGTGGATTGAAGGGGAACTACTTCTACCGACTTCATAAAGTAATAAGTGGTTGCTATGATGAAAGTATGTCCTTGAGGTGAGGGAGGAAATATTTTACCAATGAGATCCAAACCCCATGTAGAAAAGTGCTAAGATGCTACTTGAGATCGAATTTCTTGGGTGGAAGCGTGGATCAAATTGCTATGTTGTTGACATTGATGATATTTCTTAACAAACACAAAGGAATCCTTTTCCATGGTTTGTCAATAATATCCCATTCAGAGCAGTCTCTGAACTAAATATCTACCCCCAAAATGCCCCCCACAAGCACTTGAATATGCTTCCTCAAGAGCAATAGGGATTCCGGCTTTGATAAGACATTGAAGGAGAAGACCATTATAAACCCTCCTATAAAGAAAATTAGAAAGGATAATGTATCTAGCGGCCAACTTGAAAATCTTAGCCCTAGTATTTTTGCACGTAGAGTTGGGAAAGATACCATCACTCAAAATCTTACGATATGTGAGTACCACTCATCAAAATCTATAATGCAACAATATTCCACATCACTAGGATTATCAGCAATAGTTGGGGTAGTAAGGTTGTGAATAGTGAATTTTAGATCTACCAAGGGGTCCTCTAAAGACACAAGAGAGGCTACACATGCCATTGCATCAGCATGTCGATTATCCTTTCAATGAACAGGCTCCATGGTATAAGAATCAAAATTTTACAACAAGGATAGCTAAATCTCTATATTGTGATAATTTATCTTGTTTAGCTTAATAAGTCCCTATCACTTTCCTTATGATTAGTTGAGAATCTCCATAGATATGTAGATGTTTTATATTTAATGCCAAAGCTGCTTTAATTCTAGCTATAAGAGCCTTGTATTTAGCAATGTTATTGGTACACAAGAAATTGAGACAATATGATAAAGGGATAGGTTTCTTTTTTAGGAAAAATTAAGACAACCCCTGCCCCTGATCCTATACGACACCTAGAGCCATCAAAATATAACTCCCAAGTCTTATTAACCTCAATAGAGAGAATGCATTCATTGGGAAAAGACTTTGGGTTAGGTAGGGAGAAGGGTGAAGGAGCCCCAACCAAGTGGTCACTCAATGATTGACCTTTTATTGCCTTCTACAAGACAAACTTAAGGTCAAACTCAGTCAAAATCATAACCCACTTGGCTAAGCATCCTGAAAGATTAGTTTTGGAGAAAAGATGTTTTAGTGGATCAAATTTATTGATAACATGGACTTCAGCATTCAAAAGATAATGCCTTAATTTCTGGGTTGCAAAGGCCAAAGCTAGGCAATGTCTATCTATCGTAGAATATCGGACTTTGTAATCGAACACAGTGCGACATATAATAAACCGAACATTCTCTACCATCCTTATGATGTTGTGCCAATAAGGCTGCAAGAGCATGAAGGGAAACAACTGCGTATAAAAGAAAGGGTTTAGAAGGGTCGGCAGGTTGGAGAATAGGAGGATTGGCCAAATATGTTTTTGTCTTCAAATGCTTGATGGCAATCCTCATTCCATTGAAAGGATATTATTTTTAAGCAACTGAGTAAAAGGAAAGGTATGATCCACGAGTTGAGAAACAAACCTACGAATAGCTTGAATCTTTCCTTGTAAATTTTTTAGTTGGGAAATATTTTTAGGAGGCGAAATGTTGACAATGGCATCTATCTTCTTCGTATCCACCTCAATTCTACGATGCGAAACTATGAATCCTAATAGTTTTCCATTATCCACACTGAAAACACACTTTCGGGGATTCAAGCGCATGTTGTACTTACATATTCTCTCAAAGACTTGATGAAGGATCTTAACATGATCTATATGAAGGATGGATTTAGTTAAGGTATCATCAATGTAATCTTCTAAGATTTTATGCATGTATTCATGGAAGATAAGGGTCATTGCACCTTGATAGGTAGTGTCTGCATTTTTCAATCCAAAAGGCATCATAACCCAACAAAACATACCCCAAGGGGTGGTGAAAGCAGTTTTGTATTGATCTTGAGGATTAATGAAGATTTGATTATATCCTGAGAAACCATCAATGAAGGTTAATAAAGAATGGTCTGCTACGGAATCCAATATCATATCGATATTTCAGAGAGGGAAATCATCCTTCAAAGAAGCTTTATTAAGATCTCGAAAATCCATACACATCCTAATCTTGTTATCAGATTTAGCCACAACCACAATGTTTGAAATCCATGGGGAATAATCGATAGGATGGATGAATCCAACATCCAATAACTTTTCAATCTCATCCTTAGCAAGCAATGCTACTTTAGGATTCATCCTTCGAATCTTTTGCTTCATAGGTTTAGCATCAGGAACTAAGACAATGTTATGAGTGACAATCTTAGGATCAATGTCAGGAATGTCAAAATATATCCAAGAAAATATTTTAGGGAATTCATGTAACAATTCAGAATATTGTTTTTGTTCTTCTTCATCCAAGCATTTCCCTATCTTAATGATTTTATCTTTGATACAAGGATCCATCTTGATACTAATAGTGTCACTTATGAGGAGATTACTTTGTTGAGGAGTGTATTTCAACTGAGGAACTTATTTAACTATGTCATCATTATTTATTTATTTCCCAAAGTAATCTTTTTATTCAAACAATAGAGAAGATTGTGATTATGATGATAATAAGGAAGGTTGTCATAGACTCCTAGGAATTCAGTGAAGGAATCATCAGTGGGAAAAACATCCAAAACAAAGACACTAGAAGGGTCACAACCAATATACTCTCGATATTTTAGTGAAAGAGAAGTAGTAATGACATTAACACTAATAGATGGTCTCTTAAAATATTTAGTATTCTCAAAAGAATCATAGCCAAGTCCAAATATTATGTCACGAAAGTTATTTTCCAAGGGAACCTTTATCCCTTGTTCTTGGGCACCGCAACCATTACCATTATATCCACACCTAGCTAGGATGTGAAAACCAGGACCTTAAAGATTATCCATTTATGAAAGAGAAGGAGGGTTTTCATAAAGTGAAGGAACAAAATCTTCTAGATCATAAACCAAGGGAGACGAAGTTTGAGAAGCTGCCACAAATTTATTATTCAATGGCCCAAATAAAGTAGATTGGTTTTTAGGTTCTTCTTCTTCTTTCTTATTTTCAACCTTGGGTTCTTTGGGGTGTATTTTATATTCCCCTATGAAAGTGGGATTAAAGTCAAGGGATCCCTAATCATCTTCTGCAAGAATCTCTTGAGGAGAAAAGATATCTTTAGTGATAGAACCAGGTTTAGAAGGCTTTTCTATAGGAACCTTAGGTTCATTTGAGTAATCATTGGGAGATGAACCATAGGTAGGAGATAGAATTAAGGAAATAGCCACGCTAGTAGGAGTAGAAGTTTTGGAAGAATCATCTAAGATAGTTGGGGAAGAACTAGTTGAAGAGGATTTGGATGTTGATGTATGCAAACAAGCCTGGAGATTAGTATCACTTAGCAAGGTATATGTCTTATTGTTGTAAATGAATTTAAATTTCCTATGCAATGTAGAGGGGACAACCTGCATGTTATGAACCCAAGGTCTCCCTAATAAAAAATTATATGTTAGATTTCCAAGAATGACATGAATAGGTGTGGAAAAAGTAACAAGACCTACCTCAACAGGTAAGGTGATGATACCTAATGAAGATTTAGCATTATTATCGAAGCCTCAGATAGTGAGAGAATCAGGCTTAATGAGAGATGTGTCAACATGGATTTTATGCAACAAGTTAATGCTACAAACATTAAGGCTAGAACCATTGTCCACTAGTGTTTGTCTTATTGCACTAACATTTATGATAACCACAATTATTAAAGGATCATATTGATGTTGGACCTCACTGGTGGGTAACTCATCTTGGGTAAACACAATTTGAGCCTTAGGAGATGTGATAGAATCAATCAAGGAAGCCAAATTATTGAATGTCGCTATGGGTGGGACATTCAAAGATTTCAAGGCATCTTGAAACATTCCATGATGGGTTGAAGAAGTTTTAATCAAGTCCCAAAGGGATATCTTGGCAGGAGTAGCTTTTAGTTGTTCAATAAGATCATATTCCATACCAAGAGCTTGTAAAATGTGAGGTGCTTGAGGAAGAATAGGTTGAGGATTGGGAAGAGAAGTGGGAATAACCAGAGGATGATTAGGTTGTCTATTGTTTCTTGTGTTATAAGTGTGGGAAACTACATGATGACTCTCCTTTGTTAGTTGTTTAGCATAACTATAAGGACTCTTAGTGGGATTTCCTCCTTTCAGAATAGTGATATGTTTGTTAGGAGTAATAAATAAATCATGACTATATCCACCTTGAATAGTGAAAAGAGGTTGATTGGGAAGTTGTGAGGTTGAGGAAGGATAAGCACCTTGGACTACAAAAAGAGGCTTGATATGTTCATTCACATTTACTATGTTGATTAACCTTTTAGATGTATTGTTTTTTGTTTGAAGATTTAGACAAAGACATAAAGTCATCAAGGGCATCATCCAACAAAGCATGGTCATATCGATTAAAAGGTTTATATTTTGATTCAAAGGGAGAGATAGCCTCATAAAGGGAATTTTTGTAGGTAACCATGTTGCTAGATCTAGTGGAGGAGTTGATAAGAATGTACCCATGAGAGGAATAATTCAACTTATCTTTCTCATCACCACGAAATGGCATAGTAACAAGGTTGATTAGTTTTTGACAAAATGAGGGTTTAGAAGGCTTAGGGTTAAAAAACTCATCGAGAGTTTCATCTAATTCATCCTTAATAAACTCATAATCAACATAATTGCATACATCATCAAAAGTATGAACATCTTGCAAATAGAAAAATATGACATTTTGAAATGGAAATTGAATGAGATTTAAACACACAATGCAAGCAAATAAAAGGAAATCTCTTTTTTTCTTGAATTTTTCACTTTTTGGGGAATTTTATGTTTATAAAGAAAACAAAAGATGATAAGTCTAGATATAACAATTAAATGTAATGAAAATGAGATTTGATTTATGTTGGGTTCATCAAAATGTGTAGGGGAAAAAGTGAGACTAAGCAAACAAGACCTAATCCCACTCTCATGTACACACTGTGGAATACGAAAGAGCCTAGGGAGGTAACGCACTTTGGCTACTTCTTGTTGAGGAAGAGAGAGCCAAGGATTACCTCTTAGTTTTTCTATTCCTTTGCTGCAAATGAGGAGAAGTGATGCAAAAGTGCAGATTTGAATAACTTAACCTAGAATGCAAGTGTACACAAGTAACCCTAATCTAAGAATACAAAACTAAGAACAACTGATATGATACTAGAAAGTATAGATTAGGAGACAAATTTAGAGGTGTAAATGTCCCAAAAATATGATCCAAAATGTCCGGGACCGGAGTATTGTGCCCCTATCCTGATTCTGCAAACTAAAAGTTGTACTTGACAAACTGGGATATGAGGACTCTGAACTACTGATCTACCAAATTCTATTGAAAATAGGGAGGAACAGGGCACCACACTCCTTTCCCAAGGGTTTTTGTCCTAATTTGACCCTTGGAACAATTTTTGTGTGCTCTATTGGTCCTGAAACTTGTAGCAACGCTCGGATCTCGAATTTGCACCTGTAGCTAAAAATACAGTTTTGGGTGGCTATATGGGGTTTTGCCTTAGTCAAACCCCTATTTTGGTGATTTACACCTCAATAAATAGTAGATTTGTATAGTAAAATAGTGTTTGCAATACTCTTGTGTGTGTGCAGGATCCTAGGATTAATGCAAATAATCTAGGGCAACCCTAAAGTGTAAACCCTAAATGCTTGTAATTGACAAAGTAAATGCTCTAAATCAATGATGCAAAGTGATCTAAAGCATGAATGTAAATAAAATTAATTTAATGAATCTCATACAAAGACATAGAAACAACATGAAACCATACCCAACCCCAAGGGAGAGGTACAAGCTAATCTTCAGTCGGTGATCTCCTATTGCTTTCCTATATCTTTGAAAGCCCCCAATTGATGAAAGAATGCTCGATGAATTCTTGATAGGTGTTGTTGAATGTTGTTGAAGACTCCAAAGATATTCTCTTTCACTACGCTCCATGTGATTGCTAGCCCTTAGCCCAAAAAATTTCAAGCCTTCAAATGAAGAAAGAGAGCTCTTATGTATGAAACCCTAGATCTTAATTTCATCTTTATGCTGACCTAGGATTTGAATTTCCTACCAATATTTTGGGGTTAAGAATTATAATATTGTATAATTGTGCTCCCAAAATTTTGGGAAAAATGTCGGGGATCAGGTGCAAAGTGCACCCCATCTGACCAACTTTTCACCAAATTTTCAGGACCGTTAGATGATTATATTAGAGAGAATCCCAAAGTTATAGTTGATTCCGAGATGTTTTGATATGCGAAGTCGGGCCTTAAAGATAAAAATAGGACATAATTAGGGTTTACGATTTAATGATTAACTGAAGGAATAAAATGAAAAGGGGCACACTTAGGGTAAAGGGCCCAATTTTATGATGTGTGAAGTGATGAAATATGGATTTAGATTTAATTAAATACTTAAAAGAGATTAGAAATGTAAGATGTGAAACACAATAAGGCGGGTGCTAAACCAAGCGGGGAATTGTACCACCCTAGCAAGCATGTACAATTTACGATGCTACACTCATGTTTGAAGAAAATGAATGGGTCTGGTATGTGTTGAGCCAAATTCATGATGAATTCATGTGGTTGAGCAATCCATTCGAGATCACAATGGATATAATCAGGATTGTGTGTGGGGGAAAAAGTGACACTAAGCAAACATGCCCTAATCTCACTTTCAATCACACACTTGTGGAATACGAAAGAACCTAGAGGTATCACACAATTGGCTACTTCTTTTTGTGGAAGAGAGAGCCATGGGCTACCTATTAGGATTTCTATTCCTTTGTTGCAAATGATAGATAAAATGATGCAAGTTCAATTCCTAACCCCAAAGTGCAAGTATGAACTAATAACAAGATTGCAGAATTGAACTTAAACAATGGAAAGCTGTAAAAACAAGGACAAGACAAGAATGAAAATGCATACCCGGAGTTAAAATCTGAGTGAAAATGTTCGGGACGGGGGCACGGGCGCCACTGTCCTGATTCTGCCCCTGAAACTGCTCCGGAAACTGTTGTTTTGCAACCTGAAAAGCTGTCAAAAATGCTAAAACTTGCTGTCTAACAGAAGGACCAGGGCACCCAGCGCCCCTGTCCCAGGGACCAGGGTGCCCAGCGCCCCTATCCTGGCAGGACCAGGGCACCCCACGCCCCTGTCCGAGTCTTTTTCTCTGCAATTTGGTGTGTTGTTTTGTCTCAGTCTGCTTCTTTCGGATCTGCAACTTGCGGCGTCGTCCGAATTCTGAAACCTGCACTTATATCTAAAAAGGTGTGGTGGGCGGCTATATAGGGTTTTGCCTTAGTCAAACCCCCGCTTTGGTGATTTCCACCTCCATGAATAGCCAAGTTGTATTGTAAAAGTAGTGTGTGTGCAGACCTTGTGTGTGTGCAAGATCCTAAAATGCAAGTAAGCAAACTAGAGCAACCTAGAAAGTAAACCCTAATTGCTTGCAAATGATAATGTAAATGCTCCAAATCAAGATGCAAAGTGATCTAAAGCATGAGTACAAATGATGTAATGAAGCTTATGCAAAGACATGAAAACAACATGAAATCATACCCAACCCCAAGGGAGGGGTACAAGCCAATCTTCAGTCAGTAATCCCCTTTTGCTCTTCAATGTCTTCCAAGCCCTAAATGGATGAATGAAATTTGATGAATGCTTGATGGATGGATGTTGAATGTTGTTGAAGTCTTCAAAGATCTTCTCTTTCACTGCATAAAAGGTCCTTGAAACCAAAATTCCTGGATCCTTTCCAATGAAGAAAGAGAGCTCTTATATATGAAACCCTAGGTCTTAATTTCAACTTTAGGCCGACTTAGAGACTGAATCTCCCGCCAATTTCTTGGGGTTAAGCTTTATTTTATGATTGGATTGTGCTCCTAAAATTTTGGGAAAAATGTCTGGGACCATGTGCACTCCGAGCGCCATGGTCCTCTCCGGGTGCAATGGTCCCGACAACTTTTCACCAAATTTTCAGGGCCGTCAGATATGATGATTTTAGAGAGAATCCCGAAGTTATAGCTGATTTCGAGATGTTTTGACCCCCGAAATCAAGCCCCCAAGTTCAAAATAGGACCTAATTAGGGTTTTTGATTAAATGATGTATTGGAAGAATAAAATGAAAGGGGCACACTTTAATGAAAGGGCCCAACTTTATAATGTGGAAGATGATAAAATAGAACCTTAGACCTAATTAATTTAATTAATTAAGTGCTAAAGGGGAAATGCAATGCAAAATGCAAAATGCGCCAAGGCGGGTGCTAAACTAGGTGTGAAATTGTACCACCCTAGCAAGTGCGTACAATTTACGATGCTACATTTAGCCCCCACTTTAGCGGTCATATGAACACTACGTGCATATGCAAGCTAAAGTACAGAAAAGTAAACATTATTTGAAAAAGGATATATCCATAAGTTGTCGGATGAAGCCCCCAGCGGTATCTGCAGTACTCAGTTAAGAACCACAACCTACAAAACCACATGTTAGATCACAAAATCACCTAATGCTTACTAAGGAAGGTGATGAAAATTCAAGGGTAGCTATATGCCCCCCCCTGTTTCGGCTTGCTAATTTTAGTGAGTTGAAACAGGGTATCATGTTTACCACTTCGAATTGTTAAAGAATATTGATGACAAATGCTCACAAGAAGATTTGATATGAGATCAAAAACTAATGGAGAATCATTTGGTAAGAAAGAGGACTAAATCTCAATTCCAACACAACAAAGAGTGTGAGGATTTGAGAGTTCTCTAACATAAGATGAAGGATGTAAATGGAAATAAAAAGCAAAGAGAAGAAAAGAAAGGAAAGAAGCATGAATACACACATTGGTGATCCATGAGAAGAATAGTGAGAGAGAAAACATGGACTTCTCGCCCCTAGATCTTGTCTAGGTGATCCATGGGAAAAAGGACATGGAAAACTAGCCCCTAGAGTCTGTCTAGGTGATCCATGTAAGGGAGGAGAGTGAGAAAGTCTAGCCTTATGCCGCTAGTTCCACTCAACCTCGTGCATGTGTGTGTAAGTGAGGTTAGAAGAATCTCATAGGAGTCTATGCCCGAGTATGCTACAACCTGTATATGTATAGTACAAAAGTGTGACATCTCGCTCTAAGAGTCTGTGCTCTGGTTCCGAGAATAATCACCTTGCATAAAAGAAAAATGGAGACATCTCGCTCTAAGAGTCTGTGCTCTGGTTCCGAGAATGACCCATTGCTCAAAAAGTGTAATGTTTATGTCATAAGAAAAGTAGAACAAGGATACCTACCTTCATCACAAAAGAAGATACCCCAAAAATGCAACAATGTCATAGATCCAAGAAAGAGAGTTTTTTACTCTTTAAGCAAGGATAAGATAGTTGAAAAGGGATATCTTGTAGTATGTGTAAAGGAGATCCTTAGAGGAGAAGAGATCTTTGTACAAAAGACACCTATCCCCAAGAGGAATTGTCTTAGACAAATATAACATCTTCTAGAATAAGACAAAGAAGAGAATAAGAATGCAATACTTCCTTCTTTTGCGAGGTGAAAGTGACTCTTAATGAAGGATGACGCTCTTTTTAACCCAATTGGGAGAGTGAATTCATTATGGATGTATTTTACCAAGTGCAAAAGAGGTTGTAGTCAAGGACTTACACCTCTTGTAAGAGAGAATCCTTGAACAAACAACAACAAATGCATACAAGGAATAACATCAAGTAATAAAGTTCACATCATCCACAAAATAGGAAAAAGTGGATCCTTAGATAAAAAATAAGGAAAGATCATTGCCTCCCAAGGATAAGGACAATGAGAAGGACTTACACAATCTTCTAGGGAGAGATTTAGACATAAGCAAAATGTACTATATACTCACATGAGTTCATGCAAGCAAGACATTAGTGTATGTAAAATGCTCCTCACAAGAAGTGGGTAGGATAAGAAAGAGAATACACATCTTCTCCCATATCTAGGAAAAGAGAATTCTAAAGAAAAGATGATCAATATTTCCACACTATTACCCCATAGGAACAAGAGATAACATAGAAAAATTAGGCTATTATGTTGCTTCAAAAAATATGATTGCACTTGAAATTGTACCATCATGAATGACAATGAGCCCCCAGTAAATGAGCTACCAATGTCACATAATGATGAGCAACATAATAGCCATTAATGTTATTTAAAGACATGATAGATTGAATGAGGTATTTGAATATGACATGCTAAATGCTCAACTATAAGTGAGATCAAAAACATGTATAAAGTGATAAAAATTGAAGAAGAAAAGTCACAAGAAATCTTAGAAGAGGGATGAGTGTAATTTATTAGAGCCTTATCCCTGGAGGAAAAGACTTTATGATGAATAGGAGATAAAGATTCATAAGTGGATTTAGAAATTTGAGGGGAGTCATAAAGAGATTTGTTCATCACCAAGATTTCCTTATGAGGGGAATGAGAGTTGATAGAAGTAGAAGATGATTTAGTTGAAGTGAGATCATCATCACTACTAAATATAGCATTCACATTGAGAGATGGTCTTTTAGATGCTTTGGTGGGCTTAGAAAGATTATATCCAAGTCCAAATGAATATTCATGCATGTTATGTTCTAAAGGAACTTTAATTCCTTGTTCATTTGCGCCACAACCATTTCCACTATAGCCACTCTTAGCCAAAATATGAAAACCATGACCATAACGATTAGCCATTTCAGAAAGAGAAGGTGGTTTTTCATAAGACAAAGAATCAAATTCTTCAGAATTAGAGGTGTGAGGAGAAGAAGTTTGAGAAGCAGCCACAAAATTATTGCTCATAGGTTCAGGTAAGACTGATTGATTTCTAGTTTCTTCCTTCTTTTTAACTTTAAGCTCTCTAGGAGGAACCCTATACTCACCTACAAAGGTGGGATTAAAATCAAGAGATCCCCAATCGTCTTCTGCGAGAACCTTCTCAGGATCAAAAGCCTTTTCATGTGTAGATTCAAGTTGAGAAGAATCTTCTTCAGGAACTTCAGACTCATCCAAAGAATTTTGATTAGAGGGTGATGATTCATCCATAGGTATCTTGTTTAACGAGTCATCACTAGAAGAGGAAGGCCTAGAAGAACTCCCTTTGGAAGTAGATGTTTGCAAACAAGCTTGAAAATTAGTATCACCTATCAAGGTATATGTCTTATTATTATAAATAAATTTAACTTGTCTATGCAATGTAGAGGGGACAGCTTGCATACTGTGAATCCAAGGTCTCCCTAATAACAAGTTGTATGTTAGATTTCCCGACATAGCATGGATAGGAGTAGGCAAAGTAACGGGTCCCACTATGATGGGTAAGGTGATAATACCTAATGAAGACTTAGCCACATTATCAAAGCCTCGAATGGGATGAGAGTCAGGCTCAATAAGGGATGTATCCACATTCATCTTATGCAATAGATTAATGCTACACACATTAAGGCCAGAACCATTATCTACCAGTGTTCATCTTATAGCAGTGTCATTTATGATAACCACAATCATCAAGGGATCATATTGATGTTGAATTTCACTAGTAGGCAACTCATCTTGAGTAAACACAATTTGAGCTTTAGGATTCATCACAGAGTTAACCAAAGACACTATATTACTAGATGTATTAGGTGGAGGAACATTCAAATCTTTCAAGGCATCTTGTAACATTCCATGATGAGCGGAAGAATTTTGGATCAAATCCCAAAGGGATATCTTAGCAGGGGTAGCTTTAAGTTGTTCTATGAGATCATATTCCTTACCAAGAACTTGTGAAATACGAGGAGCTTGAGGAAGAATAGGTTGGGAAGGAGGAAGTGAAGTTGGGATAACTGGAGGAGGATTAGGCTGCCTATTATTTCTAGTATGATAAGTATGGGCAACTACATGATAACTCTCTCTAGTCAGTTGCTTAGCATACTCATAAGGGCTCTTAGTAGAATAGCCTCCTTGCACAGTAATAATAGGTTTCTTAGGAGTGCAAAAAGAATCATTAGCATAACCACCTTGAACCACTAAGATAGGCTTATTTAAAGGTTGAGAATTTTGAGAAGGACAAGCACCTTGGACAGTGAAGAGAGGTTTGTTAGGTGTCTCATTCACATGTATCAAATTGATTGAGGATGGTTTAGACGAATGAAAAAAAGTGTTGGAAGAATTATTGATAGTCTTCTCTTGCACTAAAATCTCATCATGAATTAAATCAATTTTAGGAGAGAGACAAGGGGTAGGCATTGATGTTCTAGTAGGAAGAGGAAAGGTCATATCATCCTCTATCATCAAATGATCTACATGGGGAATAAACTCTCTAGGAGAAGGATCAACATTACTCTCTAAAGTCTCACTTTTGAGAGGGAGATCTTTGAAAGAGATGTTAACCATCTTGCTTTGAACTAGGGTATCCTTATGAGTAGAACCAAGTTGAGGAGAGGGAGAATAATTGAGATTCAAGGAAGGTGAGAAATTATCAAGGGAGAGAGAATAATCTACACCTTCTTCTAATGGTTCATCCCAAATAGTGAAGTTGTTGCAAGGAATGTTTGAAGTATTGTTAATTTCGGGAGAGGAGATAACATTGTCTATTAATTCCTCATCCTTAGGAGGGAGAGCATCAATAGATGTGTTAAACTCATCCTCTTTCCTCAAAATATGTTCAATATGATCTTTAGGGGAGAGAGAATTAAGGAAATTGCTTATTATTTCATCTTCTTTCTCTAAGGGATGCTTATGGGTAAGACAAACTTTAGGAGAAGGGTAAGCATTTATCATTAATTCATCATCTCTAGTGGGAACTTTGTTGGAAAAGGAAATGCCATCACTAGGAAATGTAGGGATAATTTCATCTTCTTGCACAAAAGGATCCTCATGAAGGGAGTACTTTTTAGGAGGAACATGAACATATTTCTCCAAAGATTCATGCTTAGGAAGGAGATCTTTGAAAGAAGTGTTCATAACCTCTTGTTGCACTAACATGCCCCCATTGGAAGGACCAACTTTAGGAGAAAATAAGTCAATGTCCATCAATACCTTTTCACTTAGAGAGGCATCATGTAGGGAAGGTGAAGTAACATTAAGAAAGGTGTTTATGATATCATTCTCTTCCTCTAGGATAGCTAAATAGGAATGGCACATTTTAGGAGAATTGTCAAGATCACTCTTAAAGTCTTCATCCTTAGAGCATGGGAGAGTCTCAAAGGGATCGGTAGCAACTCTTTTAGGCACTAAAATGTTGTTATAGATGGGGGGAGGTTCTTTAGGAGAAGGAAAAATTGAAACAAGGGAATCTAACCCATTATCACATCTATGAAATGAATGCATCATGACAACAATTTTCCTCTTTCAAATGATAACACATGCAAAATAGAAGGAAATGTTTAATTTTAACCAATGAAAGCACTTAGAATGTAGGTTTAGAAAATGAAATTTATGATTCAAATGAGTTCCCAAATCAGATTTGAAATTCGTGATCCCAATTAAGCTATCCACAAGTTCAACTTTGAATTGAAAAAAATTAGGGTTTTAGCAAAAATTTCCTCTAGATTTTTCAATCTTGCAAGAAATTAAAACTTGTAAATACAAATTTGAATTTGAAATAGCATAAACACTCAAATTTGAAAACATAAATCAGAATTAGAGAAGATTGGAATTCACGTCGGGTTCACCAAAATGTGTGGGGGAAAAAGTGACACTAAGCAAACATGCCCTAATCTCACTTTCAATCACACACTTGTGGAATACGAAAGAGCCTAGAGGTATCACACAATTGGCTACTTCTTTTTGTGGAAGAGAGAGCCACGGGCTACCTATTAGGATTTGTATTCCTTTGTTGCAAATGATAGATACAATGATGCAAGTTCAATTCCTAACCCCAAAGTGCAAGTATGAACTAATAACAAGATTGCAGAATTGAACTTAAACAATGGAAAGTTGTAAACACAAGGACAAGACAAGAATGCAAATGCGTACCTAGAGTTAAAATCTGAGTGAAAATGTTCAGGACGAGGGCGCGGGTGCCACTATCCTGATTCTGCCCCTGAAACTGCTCCGGAAACTGTTGTTTTGCAACCTGAAAAGCTGTCAAAAATGCTGAAACTTGCTATCTGACAGAAGGACCAGGGCGCCCAGCGCCCCTGTCCCAGGGACCAGGGTGCCCAGCGCCCCTATCCTGGTAGGACTAGGGCACCCCACGCCCCTGTCCTAGTCTTTTTCTCTGCAATTTGGTGTGTTGTACTGTCTCAGTCTGCTTCTTTCGGATCTGCAACTTGCAGCGTCGTCCGAATTTCGAAACCTGCACTTATATCTGAAAAGGTGTGGTGGGTGGCTATATAGGGTTTTGCCTTAGTCAAACCCCCACTTTGGTGATTTCCACCTCCATGAATAGCCAAGTTGTATTGTAAAAGTAGTGTGTGTGCAGACCTTGTGTGTGTGCAAGATCCTAAAATGCAAGTAAGCAAACTAGAGCAACCTAGAAAGTAAACCCTAATTGCTTGCAAATGATAATGTAAATGCTCCAAATCAAGATGCAAAGTGATCTAAAGCATGAATACAAATGATGTAATGAAGCTTATGCAAAGACATGAAAACAACATGAAATCATACCCAACCCCAAGGGAGGGGTACAAGCCAATCTTCAGTCGGTAATCCCCTATTGCTCTTCAATGTCTTCCAAGCCCTAAATGGATGAATGAAATTTGATGAATGCTTGATGGATGGATGTTGAATGTTGTTGAAGTCTTCAAAGATCTACTCTTTCGCTGCATAAAAGGTCCTTGAAACCAAAACTCCTGGATCCTTTCTAATGAAGAAAGAGAGCTCTTATATATGAAACCCTAGGTCTTAATTTCAACTTTAGGCCGACTTAGAGATTGAATCTCCTGCCAATTTCTTGGGGTTAAGCTTTATTTTATGATTGGATTGCGCTCCTAAAATTTTGGGAAAAATGTCCGGTACCATGTGCACTCCGGGCGCCATGGTCCTCTCCGGGTGCCATGGTCTCGACAACTTTTCACCAAATTTTCAGGGCCGTCGGATATGATGATTTTAGAGAGAATCCCGAAGTTACAGCTGATTTCGAGATGTTTTTACCCCCGAAATCAAGCCCCCAAGTTCAAAATAGGACCTAATTAGGGTTTTTGATTAAATGATGTATTGGAAGAATAAAATGAAAGGGGCACACTTTAATGAAAGGGCCCAACTTTATAATGTGGAAGATGATAAAATAGAACCTTAGACCTAATTAATTTAATTAATTAAGTGCTAAAGGGGAAATGCAATGCAAAATGCAAAATGCGCCAAGGCGGGTGCTAAACTAGGTGTGAAATTGTACCACCCTAGCAAGTGCGTACAATTTATGACGCTACAGATTGTAACTGGTTTTAGCTCATCTGGTGGTTTGCCTGCACTAAGGTTTGTGAAGAGTCAACTTGTCATTGATGCAACCGATTCAAAACTTGATAAGAGGGATATGATAATAAATGACATAATTGAGCTAGATGTGAAGTTTGCCTCTATGGCTATCGGTTAGAAGATATATCACTTTAGCTAGGAGAATTTTGTATCTGGTACTACAATCTATGTAGCCTACCGTATGACTAAGGAGAACAAAGAGTATGATATGTGTGAGCTACTATGGAGCTAGCTAATGGAGAATTTGACTTTGATAACTAAGGATAAGAAGAGTATATTAAATTATGGAACTCTGATCTTGTTTTTATTCTTTTACTTCATGAATGAGGTTCCAGGAGTTGGTAATGTTCAATGGGAAAATAACAAGCCAGTGGCAATTCAAATCAGAGAACTTTTATACAACATTGGTGATAGTAAGGCTTGGAGAACTACTCTTTGGGGATATTTCAAGAATTTCCAAAACATGATGCAGGCTAGGGAAAGGATCCCAAAATCAATTGTTGAGAAGTACCAAGACACAATATGCTTCATGGTTGATATTGATCAGTGTTTGATGGAAGTTGTAGAGCCAAGGACAGTTTGGATCATGCTTATGGGATATAAAGTTGATGGGCAGATTATAGAGTTGTATGCTCAACATCTATTGAGTAAGCCTATAGATACCTCAGAGGAGAGATTTGGCACATTTGTAGAGAAAGACATGCAGTTGCATTTTTAGTTTAAGAGACCTGAGATATTGAGGAAAGTCAAAAAATAGGTTGAGGAGTAAGTGGAGAGTATTGGCATCTCCAAAGAAGTTGTCAGGGAGGCCAGGAAGAGATCACAACAAGATGAAGAGGATAAATCCACCAAGGAAAAATCTACTATTCTGGGAGCCTCTCCTAGAAAGCCAAGACAAACCAGAAGCTCTACACCCTCCTCCAGATATCCTAAGCCAACTAGCACTAAGAAATCACAAGCTGAATTATCCAGCAAAGAAAGAAAGAGAAAGAAAGCTAATTCAACGGTGTATGTCACAATTGAAGATGATGAGGAAACAAAGTCTGATGAAGTTGTAAAGGAAATAAAGAAAAAGAGCAACAAAGCAACAAGAGTCTCTAAAGCCAAACCATTTGGTGAAGGAAAGGCAGGTAAGAAAATGAAGATAGATAAATCTGGTATGTTTGTTGATGATGTAGAAAAAGCCATCACTGTAGAAGGTAACTTAAAGCCACTTTTTGAGTTTTATGATAAATTTGATGATGCTGAGAAGAGAGTATTGGAATAAGCCACAGTAAAATACTTAAATACATTCAATAGGGTATATAATCTCTTAGAGATGAGGAGATTAATGACAATATTGAGGAGGAAAGACTTAGAGAGAAAGTGCTGATAAGTCTATGCCTTGTTATATCAGTTGAAGAGATGAATCAGATAAATAAGGAAGTAAAAAAGGGAGTTCATAAGTAAAACAAGGGTGAATAAGCTTATGATTGGGGAGACAGATGAAGTGGTGAAAGAGACAGAGAAAATATTGAACACAATTCTTCAAAAGCATAGATTTGACATTGTCTTGGGAGAAGAGCAAGGTGGTAGTGATGATACATCTATTTCGGATGTTGAACAAGTTGAAGTGAATGTTTCCTCTATTCCAAAAATAAGAGTTTGATAAGAGATGAATAAAAGTAATGAAGAAACAGTGCAAGATGTAGTTGAGGATACTAATCCTCTAAACCGAACAAATATATAGATAGTGAATGTGACAGAGGAAGAAGTAGAGAAGGTGCCTGATGAGAAGAATAGTGAAATCAAAGTTGAAGCAAGAGACACTGCAGGGGTAGTGAAGGAATTCTTAGAGAAAGATGAGCTGGATTTGGATGATCCCGAATTGACTCAAGGGCCTATCAATTTGGCCACACTCTCTCTAATACAAAAACTAAAGTTTTATCTTTTGCACAAGCAAAAGCAAGAGGGGAGATTCGGAAATCTCACATGGAGAATAATGAGATGCTAGGTCTTGCATCCGTTGTCCTAGAGAATATAATGCCTACATTCTGGAAGGACACATCAGATTCTCCCTCTGAACAACTGAAGAGCTTAATCAACTCTGTAAGTACTCATTTTGAGTCTCTTGAAAAGTTGGTTGAGATTAAGGTTTGGAATGAATTTGATAATAAAATATTCTGAGTAGAAGAAGATGATTGCCAATGATAAGATTCTACTAAGAACCTATGTAAAGAGTATTCAGAATGCCCTATTTGAAGGTGTGCAGTATACAAATCTTGTTTATCATTTTCTAAATTTTTTGAAGATATTGATAAATATATTAAGGAAAATGAGAAGCGGTTGACAGGTATTTCTCAGTCCTTTGATCCATTGACTGTTTTTGTGGCTAGTCAAGAAGGTCAAGTTATATCTTTACTAAACAAGATTAAGAGCTTGATGCATGATAAGGATAAGATTGTTGGTAGAGTTGGTGAACTTTGGAGTCTAATTTCTCCTAAGTTGAAAACAATGCTTAGTGCTTTAAAGGAAGCCCAAGATGTCATGGCCACCAATGAACCCTCAAATCTTCAGTCAGTAGAGATGAAATCATTTATCTTTAGTGGTCTCATCTCAGTTTTGGAGTGTCTCAAGAAAGGTTGGGACAGTCATTTGAATTTATTGAAGAACATTTTTGCATATATTATTAAGTTTATGTAAGATAGGAAAGTTTATGTGTACATATGTTGTTGTAAATAGAGTTTTTGTATGAATTTTAGCATGTGGATCCTTGCCTTTTCCATTGATGTTGAAGGGGGAGTATAGGGAAATAAAAAATATAATATTCATCTCAGAGGGAGTTTTGAGTTTTGATTTTTTTTTTATTTTATTTTGCAGTGTGTGTATATATGTGGTATTGATTTAGACACTTAGTCATTTTTCACTAAGTGTTGTCATCGATTGCAAAGGGGGAGATTGTTGGCAAGAGACACTAAACATATTATCCTGTGTTGTCATTGATGGAAACCCAACTCAGTGTACCCATCCGCAATGAATGATTTTCTCGTACAGGAAGTCAAATTGAAGATTGGTTTAAGCCCAACAAACTTAGAACAAAGCACTTGATGGTGTTTAGTATTTTGGTTGGCATTTTGTTTCGGTTTAATATTTTGTGTTGTGAATCGAAGGGAAGATTGATAGATTTCTAGAGTACCTTATTCCATAATTTTTGCCTCAAGTGATGATTGATGTGCGAGTTAAAAGATTTGGTGTATCGGGTTTTGGTTTGATAGTGCAATACAACCGACTAACATGATAAATCCTTATGTGGATTAAGTGGATTGACTTTGGAGATTGTTTTTGTGATCGAGGATGTTTAGACGACATATGTGGTAGCATGTGTTTGATTTTTTTGGTCTTCATTAGCATTTGAATTCAGATTTTGTCACTAATTTGTACACGAATCATAAAATAATTAAAAGTTCTTGACCCAAAATGTAGTCAATATGATTTCTTGTTGCAGATATATAAGAGTGATGGTTTTGGTCATTTTAATGATTTGAAGGTTGGGAGTAATCATTTGTGTGGAGTTCCATGTGCGTGGGTTGGAGATTAGTGACAGTGCAATGAAACAGAGTAGTATAAGATGAAGTGCGAGGAGAGTAAGAAATTTGTATAATGAGATTAACCAAAACTGTACTTTGGCATTTGTAGATGATGTTCATCAATTCAAATGATCTATAATCTTTGTATTTGAGTTGTATGCCATAAGCCTCTTTCTTTTGAGTAGTGAGCTCTAGGCAATGTGCCTGAATGCATGTGCATTCCCCATTGTAATATTTTTATACTTCTGCAGAGTATACCTATATTGTGGGCTCATCCCCACCATGGTTTTTCCCTCAACCGATTTTCCATTTACAAAAATCTTGGTGTTATGATGTTGTGGTTATTTTCTTTATGTTCTTGCATCTTTCTTTTGTTCATATGCATTAAGTGGTTGAAAGAAAAATTTAATAAAGAAAGAGTGCAGAACATTGATTCACCCCCCCTCTCAGTGTTCCTTGATTCCAACACAAAGAATATCCCCTTAGTTAAAGAATATTTGATTTAAAAATAGGGACATACATCAAAGAGATAATTGATACAAGGTACATCCAATAAAATAAAAGTTTAACCATCTTTTGCAAGAAGCAACTAAGTCTATTTCAAGAGCTTTCTCTAAATCATGTCACAACAAGCTCTAATATTAATGAAGAATAAGTTACTAAGAAAGTCCCCATAATTGATCATTATATTCACATTAATCTAGTCATTGACTAAGATCTAATCGATGATTATGAAACCCATGAATTTCCAATATTTGATCAAGATCCTATATATGATCATGAAATCCCAAATCCAATATTTGATCAATATCCTTCTAATGATCTAGAAACTCAAGATGACCCATTACTCCACCGTTATCCCATCCATGACCATGCAATCAAACATGAGCACATCCATACTCCTACAACTTCCATTTCCCAAAATGAGACACTTACCTCCCTTGGACACATAAATAGTCAAGAAAATGATTTGGATTTATAGTTTCATAAATTGTATCCTCATATGATTTCATGCTCAGTTGGGTCTCTCCTTGGTGTTTTTCCTTATTTTCCCTAATTATGCCTCATTAAATTCAAACTAGAGCCAGATCTGTGGTATTTTATTTCTCTTTGTGCTTCCTAACCCTTTCCCAAACTATATAAGGACTAGACCAAGGTTCCTAATGCCCTAGTTCTCCTAGACTTTGGCACTAGGTTCCATAGTCCAAGAAAAAGGGGCTCAATTTTGAACCAATTAACAATGAAAGAAAGTTAAGCAGGAAAAGATACCCAATGTCGTCCTTCTTTGTAATTTTCAACATGTTTCATGAGGTTAGGTATAAAATTGTATTATCCTCTCATTTGAAACATCTCTCAACATGGAATTCACTCCACATTAATCATTTCAATTGAGAAAGCAATCAAACGCCATCAAGGCGGTGAAGGAGAGGTCAAGTATTTTAATTTTCAATCATTCAAGATGAGATTCATGATGAGTTTTATGTGAATAAATACATGAGTTCCTACCTAGTAACATAAACATTTCATGAAAACTTCAAGACAAGGGAGATTCATGAATAAAAGTATAATATTTCAATTATTCTAGATCGAGCCTCTTCCCTACAAGGGTAAGCTATCTTTTATATATATATATATATATATTCTTCATTATATTCTTAATTTGAAACCCATGGTTTGACCTAGGAAAACACCTATCAACCCAACACCTTTTACCTCTATTTCATGTGTGTGTTACAAGTTTAGCAAAGAAGGAATCTAAATTTAAAAATTGCAGACTAGGACAAGGAGGTCCAAACTTTGAAGAAGTATAAACCCTAGTTGTTTCGGAGAAATCTAAAGTGTTTGATACTTTTCCATTAAAATATTCATAAAACAACTTCATATTATGATGCCTAGCCACATAGTCTAGTAGTCTTGAGATTGAATTACAAACATGAGTTCCTGTCTAACTCTCATTTTCTTATCCATACTTAAAGTCTGTATATCTTATCTATAGCTTATTTTTTATATTGATTACTCTAAATTTTGCATCATTATCCCTAGTTCTTTCATTTTATCATTCCATGTTATCCAATTGCATCTATTCTCAACAAGGAAGAAACTAATTAATATTATTCCAAACTCTCCCAAGAGTTTGTAGTTGGGCCTATTGGTTTTTTTCCCAATATGGGTTGATATGAATGGGCTTGAATCCTAGTTTGCATATTTAGACTAGTGAGCCCCATTCCACCAATCTACATTTTGGTGAGCCTGACTTGTTCATTGTATAATTTATAATTTGGATGTTTAGAGCTAAGTTTAATTGCATTACATTTTCAGATTTAGAGACATTATTTGTTCAAGACTGTCATTTATATAGCTTATTTTTCTTAATTAAGTAGTTACTTGATCATTCTATTGGGAAATTCATTTTTTAATCACTTCTTTTGCTACAATAGTTTGCATTATCATGTACCATTGTATGTGAGGAATTTTGAGTATAAATTCATTTCATTACCTTTGTGTATGAATTCCTTTAATTGTTGTCCCAAATCTAATATCTTAGTGAGGAAGTTATAGACTTATGGCTTCCCAAAATTTAAACACTAAGGGCATTGAGCCTAAGTTGAATAACATATTCCCTAGGATCTAGGGTGAGTCCTCCAATCCAACAAAAAACTCCTAATTTTTTTTAGAATCCTTCCCCTCATGATTCTCATGATGAGGATGACTCTTCAAATCAAGTGACCATTGAACAATTGGGGAATCTTGACAAGGAATTGTAATATCTTCAACAATTTTTGAGTCAAGAACACTTGGGTGGAGGGGAAATCCCCTTGATTGAAGGTTTAAGGAGGTTCACTCAAATGATGAACATGGCATGGATGCATTGCATGGTATCGCTCATGACAAAATTATGATAAGGAAAATTGTGTTGAATTGCTTGGTCATTCGAATCCTCAAAATCAAGTTGAGCCTTTTATTCCTATTCCTGCATCTTTGCATAATGTGCCTACATATACATCTTCTATAATGGACACCTCTATGCAAAATTTTGTAATGGTGAAAAATTAGGTTTAGGGTTAAATTAAGATATCAAAACCACTAAGTGACCTAATTAACCATTACATTAAGGAGGACAAGAATATAATAGATCTAGCCTTGAAAGATCTAGATTCTGATTAGATTCTAGTCTCCTTTGATAGGGCTCTATCCTCCTTAAATTGAATTGATTTGAATTGTTGAAGATTAGGGAAAAATAGTGAATTATTGAAGCAATTCGATAGAAATAGTGAGCTATAACCACTAACCTAGATTAGAGCAGAAGAAGATGTTTCAGATCTATTCCCAGATGTGCAACCTATTTTTTGGGGGACTAGGTAGTATCAATTCATCATGGTCCTCTGAATTTATCATGGACAAAAGCTGAACTTGTTCATCTTTGCAAATCTTGTTGATCCTCTTGAATGTACCTCTATACCTATTCCTCCACATAGTGAAAAGGGGAAATATGTTGGGAATAAGGGTTTGTCTTAGGTCAAAATCCAATTTTGGAATTAACCATGAAATTGAATTAAAAATGTAAATGAAGTACTGCAATAAAATACTTCCTTTTGAGGGAAAGGCTAAGAATGAATGAAACACTAATGATATACCTTTAATGAAGTTTTTTTTGTCTCCACATGGAATTAGTGTTTCATGTAGGTTGTCTTCATTAAAATTAGAACATGAATTTCATCTCCAATGCTTGGACCTTGACTTCAATTTTGCTCCAATGCTTGATAGAAGACTACTTGCTTGTTCACTTGAATTCTCTAGAGTGTAATTGAGATCTTGAATTTTCATATTAGGTTTAAAATGAGAGGGGTAGACCTCCTTTTATACTTGCTTGTTGAAAATCCAATTGAATTTCCGCTACAAGCCAACACGTGGCTAGATTTCACGCTCATCAAAGGTGACCATTAGAAGGGGCCAATTTGGGGCTTGATTAGGAGGCCCAA
The DNA here is from genome assembly GCF_030272615.1 of Cryptomeria japonica. NCBI lineage: Eukaryota > Viridiplantae > Streptophyta > Pinopsida > Cupressales > Cupressaceae > Cryptomeria > Cryptomeria japonica. Next base: position 687,213,155 of record NC_081414.1, read on the forward strand.
TGTGTATACGCCTTGGTCCTAATTTAGGAATAGGGTGTGGTACATCCTGGTCCTAATTTGGAGCCAAGGCATGGTACATCTTGCTCTTGCAAATTAGGACTCCAAATAGGGGTTCAAACTAGAAATTTGGTGAGAATGTGAGGTGAATGTGTGGTGTGAGTAGAATCAGTGTTGCAATCAAGCCTTGAACAATGGAAATCCAAAGTGAGGCCTAAGTGAGGATAAAATTGTAGGAGAGTACAATTTAGGATGCTACATTTATCCCCCACTTTAGCAGGAGTATGAGACTAAGCATACTCACGATAAAGTACAAAGGTCTACATTAAAAACTTTCATCAAGATATCAAAGAGACAGACACACCAAGTCTTCAGGGAATTTAGGATCTTACTATTCCAATATCAAGACAAAAGGAACATCATAAGAAATATGAAAGAGAGAGAGAGAACATGACTGTTAGCCTAGTAAGATTTTCTAACTATGAGTCATGAAAAAGAAAATACCAAATTACAAAGAAAAAGGCTTAGTTTGCAAAGTAATTTGAGTATCAAAACATGCCATGGTGTGTGCATAAAGTGTAACATTGAGCAGAGTGTATGCCCCCAAATTAAAGTGATTGCATATTCCTTATCAAGAATAATTTCTTGAAGGTAGCATGCATCCAAAATCCAAGCACATTACCACAATGAGTTTCCCCTAAGAAAGGAAAAGTCAAAGGATAATGGTCACAAAATATGGAAACACATAAGGGATCTACTAACTCTGAGGTTAGTATTCTCTTATGATAAATAATGTATATCATTAATATTTGCATTTAATTGACCTTATTCCCCAAAGGTAGTGGAACCAAAAGCACAATGGAAGAAGGGAACTGTTGGCAACAATGCAACAAACTAAGGGGGGGGGGGGGTGAATCAGTTTTCTTACATACTCTACACAACTCAAACTTAAATTCAAATATGATAATTAACAATCAAAGAAGAAATCAACACCACATCAATAACACAAATAACACCAAGATTTTTGACATGGAAAACCCGGTTAAGGTAAAAACCATTGTGGGAACCTACCCACAATGAGATAATACCCTGTTAGGAGTAAGTGGAATATTACAATGGGAAATGTGCATGCATTCAAGCACATTGCCAAGAGACACTACTCAAATCACAAAACAAGAAGGGCTACAAACCTAGTGAGCTTACAAAAATATTTGGATTACATTTGGAGGATCATGAACTAATGAAATAGCATCTCCTCATACCCGGTTACAGTTTCGATTAAGCACATAACACCAAATCTTCTTTTTCACACTTCTTCATACTTCTTCGCACTTCTCCTCTACTACTAAAAGACCAATTCATTGTTCACACATGGAGATACATCTCTCACATGATTATTACATATATTTATAAGAATCATCAACCTATATTTCAAGGACGTCTCAACCCTCAACACAAATTATAAAGCAATAACCTCACACGCTACAAGAATACATGCAAACCAAAATAATGTTGGCTAAGATATAGTTTGGACCTATATCAACCACGTAGACAAGAAACACTTCCAATAATTATGCCTCGAACATCCACAGCACGTTACAATAAATATAAATGTTGCATAACATGAAGAACACCACCGAATCAAGAAAATGATCAATAACATGCACAACAATTAATGCGGACCATCAACACCAATATAAAATGATCTAGAAACATCCACAATCATCATGAATTACCATAACAACAACCATAACATCACCACTTACTATAATCTTCATCATCATTATACCGAACCTCAAGAACACACACTAAACTGACTGTCGAACTGAAAGATTCACTTGTGGACCTCAAAATCATGAACCATCTTAATTGAGGACACATATGAATGTCCCAAACACTCTACCAAATCCACAAACAAAGATTTTACATTTCTAGAGTGATATAGAGTAGTTTCCAGAATATTGATCATCACAACCAACTAGAAAACTAATCATAATACCAGATCACATAACTCAATCAAAACACCATGTGGACCACTGAAACTTCAGTTGAATCAACTAGAGATACTTATCTCAAAACCCTTTAATTCACAACAATTCATCTGCAACACACTAGCCAAACCAACTCATCCAATCTGATTGCAACACTGGAATACAAAAATATGTTGACATTAATGAAAACACATCATTCTAGCAAACTTATCAACAATATCCAACAATCTCCCCCTTTGACATTGATGGAAACATATGAATGTGAAAAATAATCAATACAAAGAAAGAAATCAACTGCTAACAATATCTCATAACTCTCAACAATCTCCCTTGAGATCAACACAAGATATATCAGTTGTTCACATGCTCTTCTCCCCCTTTGGAACCAATGCAAATGGGACATACACAAATCATTATTCTTACAAGATAAACTCTCTCCCTTTGAAAAATTCACAACATTGAACAACAAAACATTTGAACCATAACACTGACTACTCCCCCTGAGTAGCAGCCACTACTCATCAATCCAGATCACAAGATATCTCTGTGAAGTCCACCAGACTAATGCAAATCCATGCATCTTAGTTCTCAATAGGAGGGGCAATGACCCCTATCTTCTCTCTGAGATACTCAGATGTATCTTTAGGAAAAGGCTTCGTGAAGATATCTACAATCTATTCCTTTGTAGATACATACTCCAATCTACTTCCTTCTCATTCACCTTTTCTCTCAAGAAATTAAACTTGATTGATATATGCTTAGTCTTACAATGCAGCATCAGATTCTTAGAAATATTGATAACACTTGAATTATCATAGTATATAGTAGTACTCATAAATTCTCTCCAATAGATATGCAAAACATTTCCTTCAATCATCATCATTCTAGCAGCTTCCTCAATTGTCATGTTCTTCCTCTCCATAACACCATTCTATTGAGGGGTCCATGGAGCAAATAATTGTCTCTTCACCACATGCTCTTCACAAAAAGAATCGAACTCACCAGAAGTAAATTCACCACCTTTGCCAAATCTCAGACACTTCAGCTTTAATCCAATCTCAACAATAGCTTTAAAAATATTGAACTTCTCCAATTCTTTAGACTTCTCCCTTAAGAAAGTAACCCACATCATCCTTGAATAGTCATCAATCAACAAAATGAAATACCTGTCACCCTACAAGATTCTCACTCTAGAAGGACCACACAAATCAGTATGCGCAAGATCCAATATTCCATTAGAAGTATATTGTTTTCTTTTGAAAGTAACACTTGTCTGCTTCCTTAATTGACATTCCTTACACATTGGATTAGAAGGCTTTACCACCTTATGAAGATCTCTCAGTGCTTGAGTAAGAACTTATATTAACCATGAAATCCAAAATTACATGACACATCCTTTTATGCAATAACCAACTTTCATCAATATGGGCAATCAAACAGCTTTTATCACCAGCATTCAAGTGAAATATATTACCTTTAGTCTTTGTTCCTGATGCAATCTCAATTTCGGAGCTACTCAAGATGTTACATTTGTCATTCTTGAATTGCAGCTCATAACCCTTATCAACCATCTGTCCAACACTTAAGATTATTCTTTAGACCTTCAACATATAAGACATCATCAGTGTTATGCTTACCATCAAGAGAAATAGAACCTCTAACATGCATTATACTAGCTTTGTCATCACCAAACCTTACTACACCACCATCATACTTTTCTATACTCACAAACTTACTCTTATCACCTATCATATGATGAGAGAAATCATTGTCAATAACCCATTCATCTTTCTCCTCAACTTTAGCAGCTAAAGATTTCTCCTCATTAACACAGCTAATAGAATAACCAGTTACCGGATCATCTTCCTTGATAGAAATGAACACCAACTCATCTCCCAAATTTCCCTTCGCAAACTCATCACCTGTCACACCTCCATCAACAACAAAATAGCACTTCTTTTGATATTTAGGCTTATATGACTTGAATGGCTTCTTAGAAACTCTTTTTGGACACCTTGAGGCAAAATTTCCTATCTTATTACATGAAAAACATTTAAGAGGCAATTTTCCTTCATACTCACCAGTACCTTTAGGCAATCTTCTGGAAATCAGGGCTTTAAGCTCTGCAATCTCTCTTTCTTCTTATTCAAGCTCTCTCATATCCTTCTAATATCTGAATACCCTTGTAGAACTTTCTCCCAGATAATATTTATGCTTCTCGAAAACAGTAGCTTTGAATGCAGATTCAAACTTAGGAAGAGATTCACCAAACTCGCTCAACTCAAAGGTAGTAAGCTTTCCAATCAGATTGTCTCTAGTCACATCTGTCACAGTTTGGATCTCCTCAATAGCAGCAACCTTGTGCTTGTATGTAGGAGGCAAGGATCTCAACACTTTATCTATAATCTCAAATTCTTCCAATACTCAATTGACATGTCTATATTCAACACAAGCACATTCACTTTCTACATAAAAGCAGGTAATATTCTCATCTTCGCCCATCTTCAGAATCTCTCACTTTGTCTTCAAGCTCTGCAACTTAGAAACTTTCACATGGCTATCACCTTCATATAAAGTCTCTAGCTTCTTCTAGATCTCATGAATAGTCTGCAAATCCATCACATTAGTCATCTCAGGATTAGACAAGGCACTCAACAATTCTTCCTTAGCTCTAATATTGAATTAAGCTTCTTTTATCTCATCCGAAGTTGTACCATTCGAAGGAGCGTTATACACATTCTTAGTAATCTTCCAATAATATTCACCAATGCATCTCAAATGAAATTCCATTTGGTTCTTTCAAAGAGTGTAATTTGTTCCATCAAATCTCAAACTATCCTTCTTAAAAGCAAAGGTTGCCATCCTATATCACCTTGACCATAACATTAGATTTATCATATGTTACTTGATGTAATTGTAAAATGTAAATATATTCTTTAGTGATCACATTCACCATACACACTGGATCAATGAGCACTCCTTGTGAGAGTTTGTCTTTGATCTTCATAGTGGTATATAGTGGCCCATTAGGTGCAATTATAGTCTCACTAGGATCAAAGGTAATGCATAGGTCCTTAGGAGGTGTAGGTTTGTCAATAAGATTCACAACATTACTAGACTCAATACCAAGGTCATCAGAAGAAAAGGAAAGAAACTCAGACTCAAAAATATTAGTAGAGTGGGAAGGCAAAGGATTGGCGAAGATTTGGAGATTTGGATTAGGAGGTGCTACAGATTTGTTTCCTATTATTAATGAAATATTGAATCTTACTCCTTAAATTATAACACTTCTCAATGTCATGACTGGGTTGACAGTGATATTGGCAAAAGGCTTTGGGATCATGGTAAGATGGTGAAGGTTTGGAGGTTTCAATTGGCTTGGTAGGAGGAAGTTTCAACAAATTATTATTTATCAATCTTGACATTATACTATGCAAAGACTCGGAAAGAGGAGTAAACTCATTTCTAAAGTATTTGGATAAAGGGGCCACACCTAATGTGGTGGCTTCCACTCGAGTATTAGTGTTTTCATTTATCTTGATGTATCTTTTGTTTGGTTTAAACTTTGCAAAATATTGTTGAGAACTATCATTCTTATCAACCAGAGCCATTGAAGGAGATGATTCAAATTGACTCACTTGAAGTTGGTAATTATGAAGCACTATGCACAAATGTGTAAAGGAAGTAAACTTAGAAAATAAAATCTTATATCTAATGTCTTTTTGTAAATTAGCAATAAAAACTATTTGAACATCATGATTCAACATAGGATAAGCAATTTGAGAATACAAATATTTATATCTACCAATAAAATCAATCACTTATTCTTTAACACCTTTCTTACAATGAATCAAATCAGTCAAAGTAATTTTAGGACCAATATTATTGTGAAATTATTGAATGAAAGAAATATCCAATTTTTGAAATGATGTAATAGAATAAGGAGACAAAGAACAATACCATTGCAACATTTTATCCATAAAGGTTCGAGTAAACAATTTAGCCATAGGTCTTTGTTCATGAGAAAAATCACTACACAAAGTTTGAAATGTCTTCACATGAATCAAGGGGTCACCTTTTCAATTGTACAACTCCAATTGAGGGACTTCCATATGTTTAGGAGGGATAGCACAGACAATTTCATTGAATAATGGGCTCTCTACTTCAAATGTTGGCACATTAAAATTGGATTGAGTAATGGAAGCCAATTGTTGTTGTAGAAATGTAACAGTTTGGGAAAGGTTATTATTGGTTTCTTTATTGGATGGATTGATATTGGAAATATTGGATTGTGATGGAGGAGTAACATTCTTATATGTAGGTGGAGGTTGAGAGTAAGGAGGTGGAACACTATAATATGTGGGTATAGGAGATGATTGGGATACAAATGGAGGACTCACAGAAGGAGGGATATAAGAATATTGATTAACATGATTGCACCCATAACTAACATGTGTAGGATTAAAATTTTGTGTGGAAGTAGTCATATTGATAGAAGATGTAAATATAGGAACACTAGACAAGGATGTAGGCATAGGAATAGAATGATTGACTTGACTAGTGGGTTGAGAGTAGCCAAGGAATTTGGCACAACTTTTGATTGACCTGATATTAGTGTCAACAATATGATCAAGGCTACACAACAAATCAACACCAATTTAATCACTTTGCACCATTATTTTTAATCCTTCAATCAATTGGATTGCCTCACTTTTCAAGTATTGTTGACTCATCCATTGTTGAAGATTTTCAAATTCATTGTCAATCTTCTCCAATTGCTCAACAATAACCTAGCCAGTGATTCATCCTTATCATGAGAATTATGAAGAGAATGGGAATAGATGACATCATTTGTTGGAATAGAGGAAGCAACAACATTCTCATAAAATAAGTTATCTAAATTAGGCTTCATGTCCTTATTAGTCAAACCTTGGAAATCCTTAATTCTACAACTTCTTCTCACAATAGTATTGTAGGTGGGACTAATGGTAACAAAATTCATACACGGAGGAGGGAAATTTGAATGTGCAAATTGAAAATTGTGATTAAATATTGTAAATTTTTGTAAAGTTTATTGATTAATCAATTAATTAAGCAATTAGATTTATGAATTTGAAAGATAAATGCCTCTAAATTATAGCATAACATGTCATAAAGATCAAATCTGAAAATATATTTGCAAAATTATACAACCCATGAGTGAATTTTAGAATTATAAATTAGGGTTTTTGTGAATTTAACCTCTAAATTTATGTAATTCGATTGAAAATGAGATCTATGAGTGCAAATTTGAATTTTAAAATGCATAAACAATCAGATCTGAGACAATGAATCAAAATTATGTAACCCACAAGTTTAAATTTAAAAATTATAAATTAGGATTTTCATGAATTTAACCTCTAAATTTATGTAATCCAATTGGAAATTAAACTTATTAATTCAAATTTGAATTTGAATATGCATAAACAATTAGATAGAGATCACAAATCAAAAATTAATGTGCAATAGATCAGGTACACCAAAATGTATTGGTGAAAGATTATGGTTAGGGTTGAATTAAGATAATAAAACCACTAAATGACCTAATTAACCATTACATTAAGGAGGAGATAAATCTAATAGATCTAGGCTTGAAATATTGAGATTATAATTAGATTCTAGGCTCTTTTGATAGTGTTTTATCCCCCTTAGATTTAATTGATTTGAATTATTGAAGATTAGGGTAAAATAGTGAATTATTGAAGCAATCTAATAGAAATAGTGAGCTACAAATATCGTACGGAGCCACCATCCTGGATATTAGTAGAAGAAGATGTTTTGGATCTATTCCTAGAAGTTCGACCTAATTTTTCGATACCAAGTAGTATCAATTCACCATGGTCCTATGAATTTCTCGTGGTTGAAAGATAAACCTATTCATATTTGCAAATCCTATTGATCCTCCCGAACATAGCTCTGTACCTATTCCTGCACACAATGAAAAGGGGAAATATGTTCAGAATAGGGGGTTGCCTTAAGTCAAACCCAATTTTTGAAATTAACCATGTAATTGAATTGAAAATGTAAATGAAGTCCTATGGTAAAATACTTTCCTTTTGAGGGAAAGGTTGAGAATGAATGAAACACTAATGATGTACCTTTAATGAAGTATTGTTTGTCTCCACAAGGAATTATGGTTTCATGTAGGTTGTCTTCATAAAACATAGAACATGAATGTCATCTAAAATTATTAAATCTCGACTTTATTTCTGCTCCAATGCTTTATAGAAAATTGGTTTCTTGCTCACTTGAATTCACTAGAGTGTAATTGAGATCTTGAATTTTCAGATTTGGTTTAAAATGAGAGGGGTAGACATCCTTTTATAATTGTCAAAAATCTAATTGAATTTCTACAATAGGCCGACATGGGGCTAGATTTCTCTCTCATCAAAGGTGACTATGTTAGAGGGGGCCAATTTGGGGCTTTATTAGGAGGCCTCGAGCATATACACCTTGAACCTGATTTAGGACTAGGGTGTGGTACAACCTGGTCCTAATTTGGGACCAAGGCATGGTACATCCTAGTCCTGCAAATTAGGACTCCAAATAGGGGTTTAAGCTAGAAAATTGGTGAGAATGTGAGGTGAATTGGTGGTGTGGGAAAAATCAATGTTGCAATTAGGCCTTGGAGGACGGAGCACCAAAATGAGGACAAAATTGTAGGTGAGTACAATTTAGGACCCTAGAGATATTAATGCTAGACATGTTACTAATGGGGGGAATAATAACAATCAATACTCCTACATACCACCTTCAAAAAATCTTCTATTTGTTTCCCTAGCATCTCCTCTATGTACCTATCATGATGTTCCACCTACCTATCATAGTACACCTTCAAATCCTCTATCACAATCCAACATTTCTCAATCCAATATATTCATCGAAGCCACCATAAACCATTTGATCTAAAATGTTTCATCTTTACAACAAAAAATTGCTTTCATAGCTCAATCCAAATCCACTATCCCTACATGTTCTACTACTATCCCACTTTCCATTGACATCCTTCTTACTCCTCTCCAACAACACATTGAGGTTAACCATTTGGAGAAATATAATGGACAAGGTAACCCCCAAACTCGTGTGAAAATATTTTCCTTTTGTAGTGATTTTTCATATGACCCAAGACATGGAAAAACTATTCACCCATACCTTAAGAGAAAAAGATTTGCAATGGTTTTGCTCCCTGCCTCCTTATTCAATTGATTCTTTTCAAAAATTGACTAATGCATTTGTTCAACATTTTTAAAATAATATTGGTTCACGAATTACTTTTATTGATTTGGTGCATTGCAAACAAGGTGTTAAAGAAAAAGTGACTAATTTCATTGGTAGATATAAACATAAATGCACTCACAAATTTCTTATCTAGTGCCTGATGGTGACGTTCAAAGAATTTTCATTAATAATTTTCAAAAAGACATTAGAGATAGGATTTTTTTTTTTCTGATTATGTATCTTTCACACAATTATGCACATCACTTTATAATTATCAGCTTCAAGTGAGTCAATATGAACCTTCTCGATCATCAACTCCACTTGATAAGAATGAATATGGGCATCAAAACTTTTAAAACTTTAGAAAAATAAAAGCACTTCATCAAGATCAATACCAACAACAATTCTTCCAATTGTGTTGATTCTCAAGTGGCGGCCACAACACCCATTGTAGCTCCCTTCTCTTCAAAATTTAGATATTGCAACTTCGCTTATCTTTTTGAATCATTACATAGAATCATGCTAAAATTGATTAATTTTAATGTGATGAAGCTTCCTCCCATCCATACCATAGACACTTTTGAGCCTTTACCACCTTGTTTTTATCCGAAAGGTTATAGCCAAATCCATCATCAAGCTAACCATGATACTAAGAAGTGCTCTAGATTAAAGCATGAAATTAAAGATATTATTGATCCTAATGCCATAATAGTAGATGGTTTGAATGATAAAGGACATAAATTTGTGGCACCTCCTAATCAAAATTCAAAAATCTTTACCAATCTTTTGTCTTCTCACTCTACCAATGTTGTTGAGCATAATGATCCAAGCTTTATAACTATTGATGGTATATCTAATGAAGCCAAAAATATTGTGAGCTTGATTAAGAAACCTATGCCTAAGTGTTAGCCTTTCATAACCTTTAACTAAATAGATATCATTAAAGCACCCAATGGACAATTATACATTACTGTGAAGTTTAAAGGAAAGCTCTTGCATGGAGTTTTCTTTGATCCATTATGTATGGTAAATCTTATCACAAAATAACATCTCTATATACAACAATTGAATCAAGATACATATGATAAATCTATTGTTATGATTAAGGTGCATGATGGTTTCATTTGTCCTGTTATAGGTTCCATCACCCTTCCTGTTGAGGTTGGTACTAAGTTCTTAGATGTTACCTTTGTTGTTATCCCTACCTCAGACAAATTTCATATTAAGTTGGCACACTCTTGGCTTGATTCCATGAAATATATGCCTCCTACCAAATTTATAAGTGTTTGAAGTTCCCTTACAATAGGAAATTTATAATTGATCAATCATATTCTTTATGACCCCTTAACTTGTTGGCATTCGACCGAACCGGTAAAGATTGTTGTGATATGCAACCGCTAAATAATTGTTTGGTGAATGTGATGAAGAGATTGAGATTCATGTTTGATGACTAAGTCTTGTGTTGTCATTGATGGCAAAAATAATTTTGTGGTCATCTAAGTCTTGGAAGCCAACCGGTAAGGTATAACCAGTACAGATGATAGTTTAGCAGTGAACCAACAAATAGGTTCTTAACCGGTAAACAAAGAAAGAGTTGCATTCATGTAACCAGTACAGGTGATTGATGAAGAGTTGAATGATGCGGTTTTACAGGAGTTATGGAGATAGGTATTTGGAGATATGTTCATGAACGCATTGGCATATTCAATCGAACAAGAGAGATTTGATGTACAGAGCAAGTATTATGATGAACACTTAACCGGAAGTGATAAAGTCACTTAAATCGGTATAACAACATAGGTTTTGATTTGTTATGTCAGTGGATGACATAAGTTTGGCATGTAATAGTATTTTGTATAGATTCATTGAACCTAGGAAATTGTTCCAAGGTTGTAGCTGACTTAGTTGATGTCTATAAAAAGTGTGACGAGTTATGAGATAGTAATAAGATCGAAGGCGAATATTGAGATTGTGAGTGTGCAGTGATTAGTGAAGCTTTGTATTGATGTGTTATTGATATTTTGAGGATTTGAAGCAGATCTTATTAGACACAAAGGTGTTACATGAAGATCATTTGAATTGTTGTTATCCTAACAGTTACAACAGTAAAATCCCCTAACTGAGTAGGTCCTAATAGGCCTCACTTTGTAAATCCCTTAACCAGGTAACTCTAGATCAGAGTGTTAAATCCTCTTGTGAGGTTGATCCTAACAATTCAAAGCTCCTAACAAGGATAATCATTTAAATCCCTTAACCGGGTGACTCCTAATTGGGTCTTCTCCTAGCATGGCATGTTTGTAAGACCTTAACCGACCAACATTTCTATTCTACAGATAGTGAATCTTGTGGGTATTAACTCCCACCATGGTTTTTCCCTTTTGGGTTTCCATGTATAAATCTCTTGTGTTACATGGAATTTGTTTTATTAGGCATTAGCTTATGTGGTGATATTCCTCTTATGCTTATTAAGTTTTAAGTTGTTTAAGTTGGTGATCAAATTTGTATTGTTTTTGCTTGCACTAATTCACCCCCCCTCTCAGTGCCTTATAATTTTATCAATTTGTATCAGAGCCAACCTTCTTTGAGGCTTAACCTCTTGAGAAGGACTCCTCGGGTAGACATGGAGGATATGAGTTATAGAGAGATGTCTCATAAACTTGCACAAATTGAGGAAGCCCTATAAACATTGAAAGGCAAGTATAAAACTTCACTTTCTTAGAGAAGAGAGCTAACCAAACAACTATTGGAGGTTTTTGAAAGCATTTCTTCTGATGAAGAAAACATAGGTGCACTAGTTGATGAGGTGGAGAAATTGAATGATGAGAAGACTAACTTGAGGAGAGAGCTAGAAGCTCTAACTATCCAAATGAGTCAAGAACTTGAACCAAGGAGGGTAGAAAAAGGCAAAATCAAAGAGAAAGAACATGGGATCTTCAAGATAAATCAGGAAAATGGAACTCTATATGCACACTGGCATGAGGAAAAATAAGAAAAAGAAGAGATAAAGGTAGGACTGGATATGGAAATGTCTCTTTGAGAGACTCTCATGAAAAGGAATGAATACCTTACAAAAGAAATTGCTGATGCTAATGAGAAGCTTGCAAAGTTTAACAAAAGTTCTACCATGCTTGATGAATAGATCCAATCTCAAAGGATGAACGGTGATACAACTGGATTGGGCTACAATATATTTGAGAAAGGTGAGTCTTTCGGTCCTAAAGACAACATGCATGAAGGTAAACTTGCTCCTAAGATTCATAAACCCACTAGTAAGAAATCCTATAAGCCTATTTGTTTCAATTGTCATAAACCAAGAGATACTGCAAATGCTTGTAGAAGTAGATCTAATGTTCCTAATGGTTATAGACCCAATCCTTATCAAGGATATAAGCCTAGAACCTTTAATGGTTACTGTTTCACTTGAAACATGCATAGACATAGAGCTATTGAGTGCAGTTATGGAGCAAATAATCCTACTCCTCACATGAGTCAAAGGTCTGGTGGTGGTTGGCAAAAAATCTTCAATGACCGAAGAAGTCCTAACTGGCAAAGACCCTATGCTAATTGGTCTAGTCCCTATGAGATGGAAAAGAGGATGAATATGGTTTTCACAATCTGTCATAACTATGGTCATGTAGCTATGAATTGCAGAAGAAGGACTGGTAGAGGAAATGTTGGACCTTGGAAAGCATCTAGTATGGCTTGTTATCATTGTCATAAACTGGGACATATTGCAAAATTTTGCAGAGAAAAAGTGAACCAACCGATGAATCAATTTGTTGACCAGAAAGGGAAGATGAAAGTTGATGTGGAGGTGACCAGAGCTAAAATGAACAAAATATGGAAAAATAAGGATGATGAGAAAAGTGAAGTCAAACCATCTGAAGATCCTATTTCTTCACTTAGTGTGGAGAACCCTTCACCAGAAAACTAAGTTGTTAAAAATCTTAGGGGGAACTTAATGTTAGATCTATTTAGAACCCCCTGAAGGACCATGAGGTATGTTGAATCTGCATACTTTGATGTATTATGATATTAAGAAGTGATTTTTTGATCAAACCAGTAGGTTTGATGTGTTATGTGAACCGGTAATGTGTTATAAGACATTTTAGGGTTTTACCGGTAATGGCATTTAATGCGGTAGATGATGGGCAAATAAAAGAAACTTTTTGAATGGTATTTGTCACATTGTATACTTGTGAGCACACGGAGAGCGAGCAGAGTAGAGCTTATGTTTGTAGCATCTAACTTGTTTGACAAAGATCTGAAGTGATTTGGTGTGTCTTGTGATCGGGAATTGGTGAGAAAGCTTTGTTGGTGTTTGGAACCCTAGTGTAGAAGCGGTAAAAGGTATTTATCTAGATATCTTATTATCTTCTTGTCTTTTTGAATCATTGAAGATGGACACCTCGCATTTAGATGATGTTACCGATAGACCCCATTCTCAATTTAAGAGGCACCTGTTTAAGTCTGAGGAAACTGATCCCGCTGAATCCCTATCTGGAGTTCCTTATGGTGTCTTACATGTTGAAGATATTAGATCTTTCTATCATTGCAAACTAGAGGGCCTTGGTATTGCTGCTATTTTTTATCAATATAAAGCATTATGTGATAAGAATGGTACTTTGAAGGACCAGTTCAAAAGGGTTACCGAGAAAGGGTTTCATCATGCCCTGAATTTCATTAATAATTTTTATGATGAACTCATGAGATATGTGTTTAGCAGGATTCATAACTAGTTTATGTGGCTCGACCAACCACATTAAATTTCTAAGGAAGCTATTCATGCAGTCACCAGATTTTGTGCCATCGGTGAGGTTCCATTTTTGAGATCCATTCCTAAGAATGATGTAGAAAAGTTAATAGGATTTAAATGGGATGGAAGAGCAATGATGGTTAATAATATCAATGATCCAGCAGTAAAATATGCTTCTATGGTGATTGGTTACTGGATCTATTACTATAGTAGGATGAACAAAATCCTTGCTGCTTCTATCCACATTGCCCTCTGGATGATCAAAGAAGATGTTGACTATGACCTATCAGAGGCATTGAGGAGTCAAGTTGTGCTGAACCTGGAAGCCATCAAGAAGGATTAGAGGTTTAGGTTTAAATTTGGACAATTAATTCTAGGTCTATTCTTTTATTTTCAGAAATGTTTCCCTGACATTGGTGATATCCAATGGATAGATGACACTCATGCATTGATGTAGATGAAGTACAACATTAGAATTCTTGGTAATGATTTTGGCAAAATGGGGATATTTTAAAGACTTTTAGAAGAAAATGCATGCAAGGTAAAGGATAATGACAGAGGTTGTCAACTGGCATGAAAGCACAATTTGTTTAATGGTTGATATAGATACTTGGATGATGGAGGCATTTGTGCCCCAAACTACATGGGTTATACCCATGGGATATGAAGTGGACAAAGATCTTCTGATTACTTATGCTAATCATTTGCTTACCCAACCGGTAGATCCAACAACAGAACGGTTTGGCACTTACAAGAAGAAATCCCTTAAAGTGCACTCTGAAATTCAAAGACCAGTAACTACAAAGAAACTAAGAAAGAAAGTTGAAACATTTGCAAAGAAAGCAGGATTCACAAAGGAAGCCATTACTGAAGCAAGAGAAAAGCATGCTGCTCAATAGGCCGGAACATCAAATGCACCAACCGGTACTCCCACCAATGTAAAGACAAGAGCTGGAAAGGAGAAGGATACAGAGAAAGAAAAACTAGTAGCTATTAAAAAGGAGAAACCAGTAGAAACTAAGAAGGAGAAACCTTCAAAGATTTAGTTCTGGAGAAAAGGTAAGATTGGTGAACCTCCTACTACATCGGTTAAGGCTGGTAAAAGGAAAAAGAAACAAGCACATAAATCGGTAGATGAAAATGAAGAAGAGATTGAGTCCTAAGGAGAGAATAATTCCCTAAGGGCCAGTGGAAAAAGGTCAAAGGGTGTTGGTACTCCAACTGTGATATCTCCAAAGAAACCGGTAATCAAGCTCACACCTCTTGAAAATTTAATAATAAACATTAAAGAGTATGGTATATTGATTGGTGTGAAAAACTCTTTGATAAGTTTAGTAAAGATGAACAAAGAGAAATAGAAGATGAAAATGTTTACATGATGAATAAATACAGAAAGGCCCTAATTGAATTGCAAAGAGAAATCCCAAATTCATTGTATAATATAATTGATGCTAGATGGCAGGCAACCATGAAACAAGATAGAGAATAGATTTAATATTTTTTGATAAAAAATTACAACCTGAAGCTACTGAGGAAGAGCTAGATGAAATTCTTGCTAAGGCAAAGTCATCTTTTAGGTCAAAGAAAAGGTTGACAAAAATGTTAATTGGCGAGACCTAATCATTCCATGAGGAGACTGAATTTTTTTTTAAAAAAGGTACTAGGTCTAATTCTGGATGAAGAGGAAGAAGTTAAGAAAGATGAACAGGAGAAGTTTGAGGCTGAAGATCTTCCGAAAGGTGTTAAAATAATTGATTTTAAGCTTGATGAAATTGTGTTGGATAATCAACTAGTGAACATAAAAACTGAACCTAAAATTATCCCTAATGATGATGATACTGGTAATAATGATAATGCTGGTGCTCCTGACAATGTAAATGTGCAGGATGTTGATGCTGATATGTTTGAGAAACTGGAAGAAAAAAATGATGAGGAGCCACAAGGAGCTACTCAAACTGTTGATACACAACCCCCACTAGTACAAGAAATGGAAAAGGAAAAGGAAGAGGAAAAGAAGACTGAAGATAAGAAAACTCCTTGATGATGATGATACTAGTAATAATGATAATGTTGGTGCTCCTGACAATGTAAATGTATAGGATGTTGATGTTGATATGTTTGAGAAACTGGAAGAAAAAAATGATGAGGAGCCACAAGGAGCTACTCAAATTGTTGATACACAACCCCCACTGGTACAAGAAACAGGAAAGGAAAAGGAAGAGGAAAAGAAGAGTGAAGATAAGAAAATAGATGATACTAAACCTAAAGTGACACCTTTGTCACTTGATTCTAAAAATAAAATTGTAGATGATGAAGATGATGATGCTATAAGGATCAAAGGTCCACTAGACATGGATAATTTGAGCTCAACTGAGTTGATGGAGATTGCAACTGCCATGCAATCCCAGACCAAGAAGAAGAGGATGAATGAATAGAAGAAGGAGACAGAGACAATAAGGAATGTTGTTGAGATTTTGTCAAGTCTCCTATCAGAGACTGATATAGATAATTTTGTTACTCCTATTGACAAGCTTGGACAACTTGTTTCTGATGTCGAAGAATGGATGAAATCTTCTGACGATGCAGCTTATGTTAGTTTTCAAAAGGATGAAAAGAAGAAAATAACTAAGCAATTGATGACTGAAATTGATAAAGGGAAAGTTTCTCTTACTGTCAATAAGGACTATTTGAAAGAAGGACTTGAAACCGGAGGTAAAATACTTGCAACCATTTCCAAATTTTCATTGTTTTGTACTGACTTGGAGAAGAAGAAGGAAGAAGCTGAGAAAGAACTTGAAGTTCTTAGTGATTCATTCAAGACCCTTAATGAATCTGCTATTAAATATGTTAATTCGATTGTAGAACTTTAGCATAGGCTGAAATCTTATGAACATGAATAGGTTAAGAGGATAAGATCACTGCAGGAATTATAGACACAATTGATATCGAAGGTGGAAATCTTGCAAAGAGCCTATAAAGAATTTGAAGCTATTCTTGCTACATCAGATATGAGCACTCTAGATGCCATGGAGGAGTTTGCTGGACAAATGAAGACACATGTGGAGATAACCGACACTATTTTGGAAACCTGGCATAATGATCTAACGCAATTGAAATCACATTTTAGTGATGCTTTTTCTAACATTGCATTGTAAAAACATTTTAAACTCCTATATCTATATATGCTATGCAATTTTGATGCAAACTTTGATGTAAATGTATTTATCTTTCATATATTTACTTCTTTGATTGGCATTGTTTTCAAAGGGGGAGTAATAGTTGAAGAGTCAGTCAAAATTTTGAATGTAAAAGTAAAGGGAGAGTAGTAGTATAAGTCTTTTAATTTTTATAATAAAATGAAATTGATAAGGGGGAGTATATGTCATGAAGTCAATTTTTGTTTCGCACACTTAGTTGACAATTTTTTTCTTAAATATTGCCATCAATGCCAAAGGGGGAGAATGTTGGCATTTGACTGAACTGGTAAAGACTGTTGTGATATGCAACCGGTAAATGATTGATTGGTGAATGTGATGAAGATATTGAGATTCATGTTTGATGACTAAGTCTTGTATTGTCATTGATGGAAACAATAATTTTGTGGTCATATAAGTCATGGAAGCCAACCGGTAAGGTATAACCAATACAGATGATAGTTTACCAGTGAACGGACAAATAGGTTCTTAACCGGTAAACAAAGACAGAGTTGTATTCTTGCAACCGATACAGGCGATTGATGAAGAGTTGAATGATGCATTTTTACAGGAGTGATGGAGATAGGTATTTGGAGCTATTTTCATGACAGCATTGGCAGATTCATTCAAACAAGTGAGATTTGATGTACAGAGCAAGTATTTTGATGAACACTTAACCAATAGTGATAAATTCACTTAAATCAGTATAACGACATAGGTTTTGATTTGTTATGTCAGTGGCCGACATAATTTCAGTGTGTAATATTATTTTATCTAGATTCATTGAACCTAGGAAATTGTTCCAAGGTTGTAGCCGACTTAGTTGATGTCTATAAAAAGTGTGACGAGTTATGAGATAGTAATAAGATCGAAGGCGAATATTGAGATTGTGATTGTGCGGTGATTAGTGAAGTTCTGTATTGATGTGTTATTGATATTTTGAGGATTCGAAGCAGATCTTATCAGACATAGAGGTGTTAACTGGATTTGTTTAAGTTGGTGATCAGATTCATATTGTTTTTGCTTGCACTGATTCACCCCCCCCTTCTCAGTGCCTTATAAGATTATCATAACCAAACGTGGAAAATTCACCCTTGATTTATTTTAGCCTCATAAACCACAAGCTTTACAACCTCATCAAGATCTCCTTTTCCTATCCTATAAAAAGTAGAAAACTAATAGGATATTTTCCTTAATTAAACCTAATGATTCTTCACCTAGGGATATGAACATTCCTCCTTTGCATCCTGGACCGAGACTTCTTCCTACTCCTAGCCCTCCTATATATGTTGTGATTCCACCTCCTAAATATTATAAAGATAAAAAAGAGAAGCACCCAACATCTTGCATCTCTCAACCAAGTGAAGTTTCTTCCAATCCTCCCTCCATAAAGGAATAAAATAAACCTATGTTGAGTGACCCCCAACCTTCATCAGTACAAGATTCGAGTGGTAACAAGAGAGATTGTGGTACAAGAGAATGTTGATGAAGTTATTGTACCAAGGATTGTAAGCTTGCTTCCAAAAAATATTCCTCCCCTAAGAAACCAAATGTTGACTCTTATTTTTACAACCCTCACCTAATCCTAGAGAGGAGATTTATCTTGATCATTCTAATTAAAAATTAAAGTTGTCTATGAAAAATGATTATTCTTCATCATCTCCTCCATTCATGTGATCTCCTATTGTGATTAATTTGTATGATATCGTTAATAATAATGTAAATACTAATGATTCTAATGATATGTATGAATTTGTTAAGATTAATTGTCATGCCCAAAATTTAGGGCAAAAACGGAGCAATTTTTTTTTAAAACATACTAAATTAATTAACAAGTTCACTCTTGCAACAACGTTAATGAAATTTCCATTATTAAATTTGAGCTAATTCTGAAAACGAACTAAGCATCGATAAATTGTTAAATTTTAATTGCGGAGAACCTACTGATTTAATTCTATCTCCAAGAGATATCTAGTCAATAGGTTTATTAAGTAAATCAAACTAAAGGAAATAGGAGTGAAAATTTTATTTTATTCTCCCATAAGACTATATAGTCTTTTCAATTCTTTTATATTTCTCTTTATAATTTATCCCAAATTAAAATCAGGATTATATAAATATATACATATATACATATTTGAATATGCATATATTTATATATTTATAATTTAATTACTTATTCAAAATGCTCAAAATACATATATATACATATATATATTCCCATATATATATATGGAAATATATATATATATATATATATTTTACTTATATGTTAAATATTTTAACTCTAACTCAAAAGCCATTTTTAACTTCCTAATTATTAAACCATATTTTTCCCCAACCCTAATTAGGGTTCCAATTTTCTCAGATTTATAATAACTAAACTAATTAATATTTTTCTTTTATTTTTTTTTAAACCCGATTTGCCCTAGCCCCATCCGGGCTAGGGTTTTATCCCATAATTTTTTTTTTAACAGTCAAAGTTTCATGTTGGCTGAAGACCCTAAAGGCGGCCACGATTTCATTGTTTGCAGGTCACGGGAGTTTTGGGAGGCGGGCTGGCCGCGCGCACCACTGTGTGAGCTCACAGTGGCACCGCGGCACCACTGTGTGCCCACACAGTGGGTGCCGCTAGCGGCTCCCCACTGTGTGGCCACACAGTGGCGGCCGTGGCCATCCACTGTGTGCCCACACAGTGGGAGCCGAAAGCGGCTCCACTGTGTGTGCACACAGTGGGCGTCGCGCAGCCGTCCACTGTGCGTACACACAGTGGAGTCCGCGGGGACCCAAAACATTTTTTTTTTTTAATTTTTTTTTAAAATATAATATATAAATATATATATATATATTTATATATATATATATATATTTATATATATATTTATATTTATATATATATATATATATATTTATATTTACATAACTTAAATAAGCATAATTAAAAGGATGAAATTTATTTCAATATAAATATATATAAATTTTTAAAAGAGAATTTGCATGCAAAATTTTAAGCTAATTTAATAAAAGGAAAAACATTAAGTTAAATCAGATTTATATATATATATATATATATATATATATATATATATATATATAATAAGCTTTTAAATCAATGCTAACTAAAATACAATTTAAAATACTTTTAAAAAGATACAATATACTTTTCTAGAATAAAAGGAATTTTCATTGATTTTTCTCCTCAAATCTAATATTCACATAAAACTACTTTTTTTTCCATTAAAAATACATAAAATCTTTCAACATCAATAAACTTCTATTTGCCACAAGTGAAATATAAATAAAATCTAAATGAAAACAATTCTTTTATTTCTTTCCATAATACAAGAAGCTTTTGCATGCAACACAAATTTACTTTTCTTTTTCAAATAACCCAGAAGTAGAAATAACAAGCTTTTCTTTTAAAACATCTCTAAGATATTCTACCAATTTACAGAATGTTTTCTCTGAATAGTCACAACAATCAGACTTCAAGTCTACTTTCACAAATTACAACTTGCTTCTCTTTTCTATGAATGAGGCATATTTCTTTAACAACTTTTAACAAACATCTGCAACTGAATTCAAGTATCTTCAATAACAATCTTCTGTATCTCTTTCATGGTTCCTAATCTCTTTCCTCTGAATTTCCTGCATAATAGAAACACAAATGTGACCACGGAGTGCTCACCTCCCAGCCTAGGCTAACTGGTAGCCACCCCCGAGCTCGGAGAACCAATTCCTAGACGGGTAACAAACAGGCAAACACATAGAAAGCAAAGCATACAGATATTCCAGACACATTCCCAACCTGGCTTTCATAGCACCACACTTCGGTGATGAACATTTTCAAAGGGTGGTAGTGGACCAAATACCCTGAGGAGAACTGCAAGTATGATACAAACAAGAAGCCACCTCATGGCATAATAAAAAAATATCAAGAATTCTCAACCCCTTATTCCTTATGCCCTCCAAAGGCATTCTAGCCTTATAACCCTCCTTATGACCCCCATTGCACAAACAGGCCATGCAGCAAGGGTCACACAAAGATCCCTTGTGATTGCTCTCAAAAGAGAGTCTCTCACTCGAGGGCTGTCACTGCTACCACCCTCAAGATCCTCTTCTCTCCCAAGAGTAAGAGACCTTGAGAAAACTCCCAAAACACATCATTTCATAAAATAAAATATCAAAAGATTCTCAAACATAAACTTCCAAGAATACAAATTTCTTACGCCAACAAACTTCCAGACATAAACAAGAAGAAGATATTAAAAGTAAAAATTGAAACCAACCTTAATCTGCCCAAAGGTTATTATGATTTCTGATGAAGAGCTGCCCAATCCACAAATCTTTTTCCTTCTACCCTTATTCAATTTCCTCTATTCCATAACATTATTTTTCTTCTAAATTTTCTTCTGTCTCCAAAAATGGAGAGTGGGTGATTACCCTGCTATTCCCAAAAATCTTCCTTAAGAAGCTCACTCTCTGAGTTCTCACAAGATTCTAAAAAAAACCAAAAAGAAGAAAGAAAGCAAAATGCAAAAAGACTCCCCCTCAAAAAGGAAAAATCTTGATTTGATTTAACTTCAATTTTCCATTTTCCCTCAACTCAAAAAAAACAATTTTTAAAGCGTTAAAAAGATCATTATAAAGTAGAAACTTGCCTAAAATTACCCCTAACCCCTAGGTATACCTTATGGGCTTTAGGAAACCCTATTAAACTACCCCTAGGTGTTCATTTAACCCATTTAAAACCCCTCTGAAGTTTATTTTCGGGTCAAACATAAGTTGACCACCCCAAATATTATATTCCCAAAATATTTTTGACAACACATTATTTTATTTAAGATTAATTATAATTAAACACTTTCCCACCAAGAGACAAAATAAAATATTTAAATTTAAATACACACGTGTCAAGTGACACTAATAAAATACTTTTACCAAAATAAAACATGAAATTGTCTCTTGAGGTTTTTACACATTAAAATTTATTTAACACTTAACACTCATGCAGCATATACTGTTACGAATAAAATACAACACAAACGGGGTGTTGTCTCTCCAAATAGACAAACCCTGGCTTTACGAACATACATAAGTCTAGGTTTGATTCTCCGTAATTTTCCATGGTCACATGGTAAATTTCCTGCGCATCTCAATTTACACATTAGTACTTCCAAATATCCAAATATAATATAATTCAATATAACAATGCACATCATCAGTAGCATACAATTTTCATCTGCACAGATCAAATACAACTTTTACCAAGCAATTTCACATAAGAAATTTTCATCCCAATTCACATAAACTAAACATACATCATAGTTCTATATTCAGAATAAAGTCCTGCAAATTCAATATCGACATCTATCATTGCAATATCATTCTATCTAATAATCATGTAGTGTTCTATCTCAAAAAGCATGTAAGTAAATCATCAAATCATAGCAATGTTTTCCAAATCCTGAAATCATATAAGTTCTAAGTCTCAAAATGCATCAAAATAAAGTATCTATAATAGTCTAAAATATAAAATCCACTGAATGTCAGACTGAGTCGAGGTGAGGCCTCACATCCTCCCCCTCTAGGCATGAACTTCCTCCTGGAGTTCATCAAAGAGGTGAGGGTACTCTGATCTCATACGTGCTGCGTCCTCCCATGAAGCCGTAACCTCATCATAACAATCCCACTGGACCCTAACCTGGTCCAGCTCTCGACCTCGAAGGGCCAATGTCCGGCGTGCCAAAATGCGAATGGGCTCAGAAGCTAGCTGCCCGTCCGACTCCACCTACAAGGCATCCCAATCTAAAATGTGAGACTCATCATAGATATACTTTCTCAAAACTAAAACATGAAACACATCGTGGATGCGTGACAAGCTAGGTGGCAAAGCTAAACGGTAGGCAACTGGGCCTATCCTCTCCAAAATCTCAAAAGGTCCTACAAAGCGAGGTGCAAGCTTAGAACCCTTTCCGTAACGGATTGGACTCTTATGCAGTCGCACTCTCAAGAAAACTCTGTCTCCAACCAAGTAACTACGATCAACCCTCTTTGCATCGGCATATTTCTTTTGTCTATCTTGAGCCTCTCTGAGATGCTGCCTAATCAAATCCACCTGCTGTTCCATATCCTGAACTAACTCAGGACCAATAGCAACTCTATCCTCTATGCGATCCCAACTCAAGGGCGTCCTGCAAGGCCTGTCGTATAATGCCTGATAGGGTGGCATCCCCAAAGAAGTGTGATGCCCATTGTTATAGGCAAACTCCACTAAGGGAAGATACTCCTCCCATTGGGTCTGATGATCCATGACATACATAGGAAGCATATCCTCTAACACCTGATTGACCCTCTCTGTCTGACCATCTGTCTCCGGGTGGTAGGCTGTACTGAAATTGAGCTTAGTGCCCATAGCTACCTGTAATGACTTCCAAAAGGTAGGAGTGAAAAGAGAATCCCTGTCAGAAATAATCTTGCAGGGTACGCCATGAAGTCTAACAATGTCTCGCAAGAACACCTGTGCTACTGCTGGAGCTGTGAATGTAGTACGAACTGGTGAAAAGTGAGCTACTTTGGTCAACTTGTCAACTGTCACCAAGATAGCATCATGGCGACGAGAAGACATAGGAAGACCAATGATGAAATCCATGGATATAGTATCCCACTTCCACTCTGGTATAGCATGAGACTGAAGCAACCCACCTGGATGGCAGTGCTCTGTCTTTACCCTCTGACACTCGAGACACCGAGCTACTATCTCAGCAATGAGCTGCCGCATTCCCAGCCAATGATACAACTGCCTCAAGTCAGCATGCAACTTCTTAACCCCAGGATGCGCTACATAAGGAGCTCTATGAGCTTCCGTGACAATGAACTCTCGCAACCCTCTGGAGGAAGGTACATAAATGTGCCCTCTATGGCGTAACAGTCCATCAGACTCCAAAGAATAATCCACATATTTCCCTTCTAGAATAACCTGAGAACGTAATACCTGACAAACCTCTGCATACCATCCATCCTCTGACAAGTGCCGAAGTATACGGTCTCTCAAGTCTGTGCCCATGGATATGGTGTAAACCTCATGACGTCTCCTACTCAAGGCATCTGCAACTACATTTTCCTTTCCCTTGATGTAGTGAATGTCAAAATCATATTCGCACAAGAACTCCATCCATCTCCTCTGACGTGCATTAAGGTTCGGCTGAGTGAAGATGTACTGAAGACTCTGATGATCTGAATGCAACTCAAAGTGATGTCCTAAAAGGAAGTGTCTCCACCTCACAAGTGCATGCACTACTGCCGCGAGCTCAAGGTCGTGAGTGGGATAATTAAGTTCATGAGTCTTAAGTTTCCTAGACTCGAAAGCTATGGCCCTACCATCCTGCATAAGAACTGCCCCTAAACCCTCTAGGGAAGCATCTGTACAAACCATGAAGTCAGCTGAAGGATCTGGTACAACAAGGATAGGAGCGCTAGTAAGTGCCTTCTTGAGTTCCTGAAAGGCCTTCTCGCACTTCTCTGTCCACTCAAATTTCTTCCCTTTACGCTGAAGAGAGGTAATAGGGTGTGCGACTCTGGAGAAACCCTCGACAAAACGTCGGTAGTATCCTGCTAAACCCATGAAACTCCTGACCTCTGTCACACTGGTAGGCGCTGGCCAATCCATAATAGCCCTAATCTTTGATGGGTCAACTAAGATCCCATCACCAGAAATAACGTGTCCAAGGTACTTAACCTCAGATCGAAAGAAAGCACACTTCGATAGGCTACCAAACAACTAATTATCCCGCAAACACTGCAATACCTGTTTCAGGTGCTCCTCATGCTCCTTCTCATTCCGAGAATATATCAGTATATCATCGAGGAACACAATAACAAAACGGTCCAGGAAGGTACGGAACACCCCATTCATGAGGCTCATAAAAACTGCTGGGGCATTCGTAAGTCCAAAGGGGACTACGGTAAACTCATAGTGACCATATCTAGTGCGAAATGCGGTCTTGTGGATATCACTTTCCACTATTCTCAACTGATGATATCCTGACTTCAGATCTATTTTGGAAAAGACTTTGGCACCCTGAAGCTAGTCAAACAAATCATCAATCCTGGGCAAAGGATATCGGTTCTTGATGGTTACTTTATTTAGCTGTCGATAATCCATACACAATCGTAGAGATCCATCCTTCTTCTTAACGAAGATGACTGGTGCACCTCACGGGGATACGCTAGGACGGATATGACCCTTCTCAAGAAGTTCCTCAAGCTGAATTTTAAGTTCATTAAGCTCATTTGTGGTCATTCTATAAGGTGCTCTGGAAACTGGCTCGGCTCCTGGTACTAGGTCTATATGAAAATCAATCTCTCTGCGGGGAGGCATTCCCGGTAGCTCTGAAGGAAATACATCTGAATATCCCTTAAGGGTAGGGTGGTCATCGAGCGATGTTTCTTTTTCCTCCTCTTCCCCTCTGTCACTGATTAGTGATAGCAAAAAGCTGACATCCCTTCTGCATGCTCCGCTTAAGCTACATTGCGGAGATCATACGAAGAGACACGGGCCTCTGAATCCCGGTGATGACTATGGGCGAACCATGATCATCCTCACACTCGATCCTTTTCAGGCGGCAATCCATCTTGGCTCTGTGGGCATAAAGCCAGTCCATTGCAAGTACGATTCTGTAAGATCCAAGTGGAGTCACTCTAAGGTCTACTAAAGTGGTGGTCTTGCCAATCTGCAGCTGACATGCCCTAACCTCTGATTCCACTGACACTCTAGCCCCTAAAGCTAATTCCACTTCCCAACTGACATCCTGCCTAGTTGCCACTAGCCCGCAACGCTCCACAACCGATGGAGATATAAAGGAGTCAGTGGCTCCTGAATCAAACAAAATAGATACATTGTTACCTTTGATTATACCTGAAGATTCGATAACCATGGCCTGATGATCAGCCTGGCGGTTGTCAACCGCTGCGAATACTCTATGGGATCTGCCCATATCATCAACTATCGGCTCTGAAGCGACCATCCGCTGACTCCCTGCTACCTGTCCCTAAGGGCAATCCCTCGCCAAATGCCCCATGGCTCCACATGTAAAGCAAGCACCCCATGCCTGGAACTGGGCACCCTGAGGCCTAGAAAAAGCCTAACCTCCTGATCTACTGGATCCGTTGTACCCACCCCTGGAGGACTGTTGAGTCCCCGTCGGCTGTGTGTACTGCCCCTGTGCTCTCTGATCACGTTTCTGTCCCTGAGTCTGCCAATGCTTGGGCTTGGAGCCCTGTGGATACTGTGGAGGCTTCTGCCTCTGGTTCTGTGGTATCTGTTGTGGAGGAGGGGGTTTGGAGAACCCCTGAGAATTTCGGTTGTTCCCCTTCCAATGTGGTTTATGGAATCCATAAGTCTGAGGTGCGGGATTTCGGTTCTGAAACCGATCCCTATTGTCCTGTGGTCTAACCTGAATTTCCTCGGCAATCAGTGCCTTCTCTACAGCAACCCGAAGGCTTTCTGGGGCGAACATCCTAACAGGCCCGGCTATACTGGCATTCAATCCCCTGATGAAGCGGTTTACAAGAAGTTTCTCATCCTTTAGATAATCTACATATGGCAACAACTCAAAGAATTTACTCTCATACTGGGTTACTGACAAGCCTTTTTGTTGGAGATCATGAAATTCGTCTATACAACGCTGCCTGAAGTGCTCTGATAGGTACCTCTCACGGAACCTCTCTGTGAATATCTCCCAAGTGAGTGTATCAGGAACTAATCCACATTTGTACTCTTCCTGTCTCCACTAGGTGGAGGTTGTCCCTCTCAGAAGATGAACTGCAACACGTGCTTTCAAGTTGCTCTCATAAGAACGCAACGCAAAGCACCTCTCAAGACTCAGAAGCCATGCCTCGGCCTCTACTCCATCTGTAGAACCTCTGAAGGATGGTGGTTGGAGGCACATGACCTCCCTGATGAGATCCCCTGGATCTCGACGACCTCTCTCATAATGAACTGGTTCCACCGTTGGAGGTGGTCCTGGCATATGCACTGACTCTGGCTCATTACCACCCTGACTCTCTATAGGAATCGGAGCTGGGCTCCTGCTTCGTTCTCTATCAACAGACCTATGACTCCCAGAGTCATGACTCCTAACCTGAGGGTTCTCTGCTGGAATCCTTTCCTGAACAATGCCAATAAGATTCTGAATAGCTGCTAAGAGGTCTCGGTTAGGTTCATTTGGCTATTCGGGAGGTGCTTCTGGGTTCTCCTCTGGAACCGATGCCTCCCTCTCTTCCTCATCGTGTGCTATGCGCTCACGTCTAGGACCCCGTCCACGCTTGCGAGCTTGTCGCATCAACGGAGGCATCCTAAGAGGAAAAAAAAACAAAAACAATTAATTTATTTCTTTTATAATTAAATTTATTTAAATTCAAATTTCCATTAACAAAATAATTTTTAAAAAATATTCTAAGGCGAAACGTAAGTGAGTAAGGCTCCTAGTGTGGAAACCTTCCTCTGATACCAAAATGTCATGCCCAAAATTTAGGGCAAAAACGGAGCAATTTTTTTTTTAAAACATACTAAATTAATTAACAAGTTCACTCTTGCGACAACGTTAATGAAATTTCCATTATTAAATTCGAGCTAATTCTGAAAACGAACTAAGCATCGATAAATTGTTAAATTTTAATTGCAGAGAACCTACTGATTTAATTCTATCTCCAAGAGATATCTAGTCAATAGGTTTATTAAGTAAATCAAACTAAAGGAAATAGGAGTGAAAAATTTATTTTATTCTCCCATAAGACTATATAGTCTTTTCAATTCTTTTATATTTCTCTTTATAATTTATCCCAATTAAAATTAGGATTATATAAATATATACATATATACATATTTGAATATGCATATATTTATATATTTATAATTTAATTACTTATTCAAAATGCTCAAAATACATATATATACATATATATATATTCCCATATATATATATATATATATTTTACTTATATGTTAAATATTTTAACTCTAACTCAAAAGCCATTTTTAACTTCCTAATTATTAAACCATATTTTTCCCCAACCCTAATTAGGGTTCCAATTTTCTCACATTTATAATAACTAAACTAATTAATATTTTTCTTTTATTTTTTTTTAAACCCGATTTGCCCTAGCCCCATCCGAGCTAGGGTTTTATCCCATAAATTTTTTTTTAACAGTCAAAGTTTCATGCTGGCCGAAGACCCTAAAGGCGGCCACGATTTCATTATTTGCAGGTCACGGGAGTTTTGGGAGGCGGGCTGGCCGCGCGCACCACTGTGTGAGCTCACAGTGGCGTCGCGGCACCACTGTGTGCCCACACAGTGGGCGCCGCTAGCGGCTCCCCACTGTGTGGCCACACAGTGGCGGCCGTGGCCGTCCACTATGTGCCCACACAGTGGGAGCCGAAAGCGGCTCCACTGTGTGTGCACACAGTGGGCGCCGCGCGACCGTCCACTGTGCGTACACACTGTGGAGTCCGCGGGGACCCAAAACATTTTTTTTTTTTAATTTTTTTTTAAAATATAATATATAAAAATATATATATATATATAAATATATATATTTATATATATATATATATATATATATATATTTATTTATATTTACATAACTTAAATAAGCATAATTAAAAGGATGAAATTTATTTCAATATAAATATATATAAATTTTTAAAAGAGAATTTGCATGCAAAATTTTAAGCTAATTTAATAAAAGGAAAAACATTAAGTTAAATCATATATATATATATATAATCAATAAGCTTTTAAATCAATCCTAACTAAAATACAATTTGAAATACTTTTAAAAAGATACAATATACTTTTCTAGAATAAAAGGAATTTTCATTGATTTTTCTCCTCAAATCTAATATTCACATAAAACTACTTTTTTTTTCATTAAAAATACATAAAATCTTTCAACATCAATAAACTTCTATTTGCCACAAGTGAAATATAAATAAAATCTAAATGAAAACAATTCTTTTATTTCTTTCCATAATACAAGAAGCTTTTGCATGCAACACAAATTTACTTTTCTTTTTCAAATAACCCAGAAGTAGAAATAACAAGCTTTTCTTTTAAAACATCTCTAAGATATTCTACCAATTTACAGAATGTTTTCTCTGAATAGTCACAACAATCAGACTTCAAGTCTACTTTCACAAATTACAACTTGCTTCTCTTTTCTATGAATGAGACATATTTCTTTAACAACTTTTAACAAACATCTGCAACTGAATTCAAGTATCTTCAATAACAATCTTCTGTATCTCTTTCATAGTTCCTAATCTCTTTCCTCTGAATTTCCTGCATAATAGAAACACCAATGTGACCACGGAGTGCTCACCTCCCAGCCTAGGCTAACTGGTAGCCACCCCCGAGCTCAGAGAACCAATTCCTAGACGGGTAACAAACAGGCAAACACATAGAAAGCAAAGCATACAAATATTCCAGACACATTCCCAACCTGGCTTTCACAGCACCACACTTCGGTGATGAACATTTTCAAAGGGTGGTAGTGGACCAAATACCCTGAGGAGAACTGCAAGTATGATACAAACAAGAAGCCACCTCATGGCACAATAAAAAAATATCAAGAATTCTCAACCCCTTATTCCTTATGCCCCCCAAAGGCATTCTAGCCTTATAACCCTCCTTATGACCCCCATTGCACAAACAGGCCATGCAGTAAGGGTCACACAAAGATCCCTTGTGATCACTCTCAAAAGAGAGTCTCTCACTCGAGGGCTGTCACTGCTACCACCCTCAAGATCCTCTTCTCTCCCAAGAGTAAGAGACCTTGAGAAAACTCCCAAAACACATCATTTCATAAAATAAAATATCAAAAGATTCTCAAACATAAACTTCCAAGAATACAGATTTCTTACGCCAACAAACTTCCAGACATGAACAAGAAGAAGATATTAAAAGTAAAAATTGAAACCAACCTTAATCTCCCCAAAGGTTATTATGATTTCTGATGAAGAGCTGCCCAATCCACAAATCTTTTTCCTTCTACCCTTATTCAATTTCCTCTATTCCATAACATTATTTTTCTTCTAAATTTTCTTCTGTCTCCAAAAATGGAGAGTGGGTGATTACCTTATTATTCCCAAAAATCTTCCTTAAGAAGCTCACTCTCTGAGTTCTCACAGGATTCTAAAAAAAACCAAAAAGAAGAAAGAAAGCAAAATGCAAAAAGACTCCCCTTCAAAAATGAAAAATCTTGATTTGATTTAACTTCAATTTTCCATTTTCGCTCAACTCAGAAAAACCAATTTTTAAAGCGTTAAAAAGATCATTATAAAGTAGAAACTTGCCTAAAATTACCCCTAACCCCTAGGTATACCTTATGGGCTTTAGGAAACCCTATTAAACTACCCCTAGGTGTTCATTTAACCCATTTAAAACCCCTCTGAAGTTTATTTTCGGGTCAAACATAAGTTGACCACCCCAAATATTATATTCCCAAAATATTTTTGACAACACATTATTTTATTTAAGATTAATTATAATTAAACACTTTCCCACCAAGAGACAAAATAAAATATTTAAATTTAAATAAACATGTGTCAAGTGACACTAATAAAATACTTTTACAAAAATAAAACATGAAATTGTCTCTTGAGGTTTTTACACATTAAAATTTATTTAACACTTAACACTCATGCAGCATATACTGTTACGAATAAAATACAACACAAACGGGGTGTTGTCTCTCCAAATAGACAAACCCTGGCTTTACGAACATACATAAGTCTAGGTTTGATTCTCCGTAATTTTCCATGGTCACATGGTAAATTTCCTGCGCATCTCAATTTACACATCAGTACTTCCAAATATCCAAATATAATATAATTCAATATAACAATGCACATCATCAGTAGCATACAAT
The DNA here is from genome assembly GCF_030272615.1 of Cryptomeria japonica. Lineage (NCBI taxonomy): Eukaryota > Viridiplantae > Streptophyta > Pinopsida > Cupressales > Cupressaceae > Cryptomeria > Cryptomeria japonica. The sequence continues at coordinate 687,244,279 of NC_081414.1, forward strand.
TTTCATCTGCACAGATCAAATACAACTTTTACCAAGCAATTTCACATAAGAAATTTTCATCCCAATTCACATAAACTAAACATACATCATAGTTCTATATTCAGAATAAAGTCCTGCAAATTCAATATCGACATCTATCATTGCAATATCATTCTATCTAATAATCATGTAGTGTTCTATCTCAAAAAGCATGTAAGTAAATCATCAAATCATAGCAATGTTTTCCAAATCCTGAAATCATATAAGTTCTAAGTCTCAAAATGCATCAAAATAAAGTATCTATAATAGTCTAAAATATAAAATCCACTGAATGTCAGACTGAGTCGAGGTGAGGCCTCACATCAATAATGAGTTATCTCCAAGATTTTTGAAAGTTTTAACTTTAGCTCCTAGTGACACTCATAGTGATTCATCATTATAGTGTGGTCCTTGTTTGGAATTAGTGATAGCTCCATATACCATACTATATGTGGTTTCTTTAGCATCTTGTCCACCATCTCTAAATGATTATAAGAAATATTGGGAGGCAAATTATTAGTTAGATTAGCTTCACTTGTGCGATAGATTATTTTGTGTATTTTCTTACATGTAATGTGTTCTCTGTGATGTGATTATTGACATGTATTTGTATTTTTTTAAGCTCTCTTTGGATGACCCTTGTTGCTCTGTTGGATCAAGACAATGCACAGACCAACCCTATTATAACATTCCTCTATTTGTATCTCCTTTGTTCTATATTTTGTATATATGTTTTATCATAAATATGATCATGTCATAAATGTGTTTTTGTGTTGTCCTACTTGGGGATGATCCAAAGAATTGAGATATTTTTAGTATTTGTTGAACCCAAAAGACTTTTTTTGTTCATCTTATGTTCTCTTCTTCCACTATGTTCATAGTTCCAATGCCTTAAGAGGATGAGGTCAATTCAATAGAATCATACTTCATATACATGATTTATTTGATGTGCATATTGACCTCGAATAGTAGATCCCTTGTGTTCTCATTTGTGTCTTGTGAACCATTTCCTTTGATTTTCCTTGTTTGGGGTATTTCAGTGTCACAACGTGCTTGTCTTTTGGATATATGTATCCTACATTAAAGAAATTATTCTCGATAAGGTGTACACAATCACTTAATGTGGGGGAATACACTCCAATATATGTTACACTTTTTGCACACACCACAAAGTTTCATTTGTACACTTTGATAACACAATAATATGTTTGGTGCATGTTGTAGCACCCATTTAGCAATCAAGTTTTTGTGAAATTATTTATCAAACCAAGGTTTTGCTTCGTAATCTCTCTTTGTGCTAACATAACTCATAGTAAGTAGTTCCTTACTAGACCTAGAAGCCACATGTCTCTTCTTTCTTGCATGCTCCATGTGTTTGATCATGATTGCTCCTTTTATCTTGATGTTTTAGACCAATGAGATCCTAAGTCCTTAGGGTATTTTTGTTTCTTGTCTCTTTAATGTCTTGGTGAAAGCCTTTCGATGTTATTTCATACTTTATCAAGAGTATGAGCATAAGTTCATACTCCCACTAATATGGGGGCTAAATGTAGTGGTGTAACTCATATTCTCATACAATTTCATGCTCATTTGGGTTTGACCTTGGTGTTCTTTCTTCTTTTCTCTGATTATCCCTAATTCTACTCAAGACAATGCTATATCTATGGTTTTTTATCTCTCCTTGCTTCTTGACCTTTTCCTAGTCCAAAAATATTGGACTAGGGCACCTAGCACCTTGGTTGTCTGGAATAGGGTGCTAGGTGTCATAGTGCTCCTGGACTAGGGGGATAAGCATTATAGTCCTCCTAACTAGGGCACTAGGCACCATAGTCTACAAAAATGGACCCAAATTTGAACCCTCTAATTATCAAAATAATTTGAGCAAGAAAAGATACTTGATGTCAACCTTCTTCATAATTTTCAACATGTTTCATGAGGTTAGGTATAAAATAAATTCTTATCCCCTCATTTGAAACATCTCTCAATGATCTCTCATCAAGGAATTCACTCCCCATAAGGCATTTCAATCGATCAAGCATCATAGGGGCACTAAAGGAGAGGTCAAGTACTTAGATTTTCAACCATTCAAGATGGAATTCAAGTATCAAGTGGTAGATGCCCTAAATCATAGAAGGCACATATCTTCTATGGTTTCCTTATGTACTAAGTTTAGGTATAATTTC